>NC_062214.1:183421054-183728054 GCF_902686445.1 Sciurus carolinensis | reverse complement strand
GACTCATAGTGTCCCTGTAGGTTTCCGATAACTCACCCCCTAACCTTCAGTGACCTGAAGTCTTGGAGAAACTTGATAATGCAGTCATCCACAAAGGAAGCTCCCCCTATAGGGGTGGTGGCCTCCAGGTGGGGTATAGTCCCTTCTAGTGGACAGAGGTGCCTCCATGTGTTGACCGATGGTCAGTTGAAGGGTAATCACACTTTGGGCTGGGGTCCAGTTGGTCTAGGCCTGGGTCTCTGGTTCTATGTCTCCAGCAGAGGAGTCTCACTGGGCAGCTCTGCTCCATGAAGTTCCCTGCTGTCCGGATCTACTGCTGTGGTGGGGGAGCCTCGTCCTGCAAGGAAGACTCAGCTGGTGGCTCTAAGTTAGTCCCAAGTCTCTCAATACCTCCACTGCTTGAATCCTGAGTTCTGGAGCAACATGTAATGCAGTCACCCTCTGGTCTCCCATCTTGGATCTCACTTCATTATCACTTTTTATATAAGAAAATCTGTGCTGTAAAAGTATTCATCAGTCATTTTATAGTATTTTTGAGTTAATCTGGATCTGCTGAATCATCAGTGGAAAGAGAAGCTTGGAATTAGTAATCTTGAACTAGGGACAGAATTATGGCATCCACTCCAAGTGTGCTCCCCCTCCTTGGTCTGAATGCATTTGTAAATCAGGACAAGTATCAATAGAAGTCCCTCAAGAGAAAGTTCACATGAAGCAGATAAAGCCTACATGATAGTTATGATGATAGTTATGGAATAACACAAAAGTGTTATCTGATTTTATTGTTAACCTATCAAATCAAGTGCTGCTAGAGCTTTATGTAGTAGAGACACACAAATATTATTGCTGATGGTAATGAGTTGCTTTTATGAACTTGAATCCTGAGCTCCTTTGCTGTATATTTGTAAGAGTAGTACTTTAGAAAAGTAAGACTCATGTATTATATGTAGTAGGCACTTGGATATTTCTTAATTTCCAGAGTTTTCCAAAGTTAGCACGTCTGATGAGTAGTGTGACTGCTTTTGTTTCTTACAGATAAAGATGTGACCAGATTTGCTATCATCTGAGTGTCACACTCAATTGCAGGTGATTTATATGCTTTGGTAGTTATCATAGCTCAAGTAATGATGTCTGCCTTGCACCATATTTCCCAAAAATGTCTCCTGCACTTCCCCCTTTGGGAAGAGAATGATAGGAGAGATTGGAAGAAGTGACTCTACTGGGAAACTGACAAGACATAGAGTTGAGTGGAAGAGGACATTGATTCAGATGACCAGTTATGCAATTTGGAAATCTGAATTGAAGTTTTTGATTTCCCTTGAGAGAGGAACTTCAAAGAGAAGAGAGCCAAGAAATAATTTAAAACCACTCCCCAAATGAACAAGATGTACTGGAGCCCTCTCCTCTTTATTATCAACCCTTCGTTCTTCTGGAAAAACATTCTCCAAAGAAAGGAGAAGAGAAAACAGAAAGCAAAGCAATAAAAATGCAAATGCAATCCAGAGTTTTAAACCCAACTTCCAGTGGGGAAACCATCCACCTCCTCAACACCACTATCTGCTTGCTTGTAAATGAGCAAAAGGGAATTTCCTCATAATGGATGCTGCCTGGCTTTCTGAAAATCCTGTGCATTTCAGCTGCATCTCTTTGTAAATCCTCATGGTTGCAACGAACATTGCAAGACATTCTCAGATTTCAGTATTAAGAAGAGCCTATTTTTTTCACAATAAATAGTGAGGAAGAAAATGATCCTAAGAGTGACACCATAACAGTGTTTACCACAAATCACTTGAGACATGACACTTGTCTGACACACACACACAAAAATCTGTCTATAAATAGCCATATATAAATATATAAAAAAATATATATCCATATCTATGTCCATCTTTAGCTATTTGGAGTGATGATAGTAAGATGCTCCCACTTTAATAGGTACGGAAATTCAAAACCCCAATTTTGAATTTTAATACCCAATTTAACCTTAATTTTATAAATCAGGCAAAAAAAATACTCCTTTTTAATGACTTGATGTTCCCCTTTTTTCATTTTTTGGAGACAGAAGTTTTAAATAAATGAAGAACATAGTGGTGTTCCCATTTCTTATTACTTCTCTTTGTTTTTGGTGATCTGCTTTCATGCAAACATGTGTTCCAGGAGTGTACTGGGATCTTGTACTAACCCCTTTGCAAATGTACCCATGTTTTCTTGAAGCAATTTATCCTTAGACATATCTATCCACCAACCTATATCAGCTCTATTGGGAAAGAAGCTTCCCTATTGTTCCTATATAAAGCATTCTATTTATTATGAATATTTTACAGTCTTCCTTTTTCAATGCGGCAGAATCTCATTATGTAGCAAATCAGGCAGTGGAATAATGGTAGACCAAATCAGACTAAAAATCAAAACATAGTTTGGGAGGAGGAATCCTGTCACAATTTTTATAGAAAAAAGCAAAACATTTAGGCAGTTTCCAATTTGAACAGGATTGCATAATTGTTACACAAAGCAATCGTGCCCGAGTGATATCTTTAGTTTCTTTGGGGCATCTTCAACCTCACAGTCCATCATGAATAGAGCATCCAATCTAGGAGGGACACCAAATGGCCTTTGGACTCCAAGTAACTATAATCCAGACACAATATCTGTAAGTGACACATCATACAAATGCAAATACCACATTAGACTTTCAAATTCAATCATAATGTCACAAGCAAAATCAGTCACCATCCTGTGAGGTGTGCCACAATTGATTCTTATCTCTTGTAACTGCCTTATGTCTCAATTTGTTCACTAAAGCATTTGCAACATATTTCTTTTGAAAATAATATTAGTAATGAGAAACACAGTCATTCAGCTAAGACTGAGAGACAGGCATGGCACTTTAGTACTTCCACTGGGTCTAAATGCTTCCATTTTGAGGAGTTCATTCAGTTTAACTCAGGTTTCCTCAACTTCAACACCACTGACCCTCACTGGCAGGAAATTCTTTTGTTGCCAGAGCCGTCCTGTGCATTGTAGGAGATGTAATGGTACTCCTGGCTTCTACCACTCGATATCAACAAAACTTCATTGGTTATGATGACCCAAATGTCTGCAGACATTGCCAGATATCTCCTGGAGACAAAGGCACCCCAGGCTGAACCTTGCAGTTTAGCAAAGAAAGAAAGAAAGAAAAGCCAGAGAGCACCAGCATGATGTTAAGAGTACTTGCAGGTTACCTATTCTCTGCATCCCTCTCTCTGACACAAAATCGGAACAGACATTTCTTTTTCAAAATGGAAAAGATGAAGAGAGCTTATTACAGAAAGTGGCTCGTCATTTTACAATCTTCTCCTGTTTCACAGGAGGCACTTTCCCTTTGCGTAGGTGGGGATGAGAAAATGACATATAGAATGACAATACCACAGAACCTCAGGAGAATCTGTCTATCTCTTTGAATCTCACCTTCTCCAGGAACCAACACACTCACTGTGAGCAACTCAGCCTGGATTTGCAGCCATGTGTCCATGTGGAACAGGAAAACCTGATTATTCACTCTCAGTCATGTCCTTCTATTGCTTCCCAAACATCTGCCCTTTTTAGCTCTCCTCTTGCCTTAGAAATTGATGGGTGTCTCTTTCCATAGGAGTGCCTCCAAATACTGGGGAGCATGCTATAAGATCAAGTATTTCCAACAAAGAAAATGAGACGATAAAACTGGACTTTTCCCCATTTTTAGAGAAAAATGAAGCACTACAAAAAAATCTTTTATATCCATTTATCCATTCATCAAATATCTACTAATTGCTACTTTATGACAAACACTGGGCTAAGATATTTCAAAGAAATGCTTTTGCAGTTAAATATGAGCATAATACCATAATGTGTCCCCTTTTCCTTTTAAAATGGTGTTTCATCTCCTTTTTCTTGTAAATGAGAAATGATTTTATATTATTAGTAGATAATATAAGCAGGAAAGATCCTATTTTCTCAAAGTTAAACTTTATACTACTTTTTACTATACATGATTCTGATTTGGTACATTTTGTCAAAAGTATTAAGTTTGTAATATAGAATCCCCATTTGCGCCTTAATTCCTTTCCTTAAAAAACTTAAGAGATTAAAATGAGAAACTTGTGCCTTCCTCATGCAGGCTGAGCAAGTGCTCAGTTGCTTTGTGTACATTTTAATTAATCATATATCTGCTGTCCAGAAGAGAATTATAAAATAATGTCGTAAGTGACTTTCATGTATTGCTCATAATTAAATAGCCACATAATTCACTGATCAACTGGCATTCTACTCCAAAAGGTGAGTAGAAAACTAATCACTCCAAATCTATTTTCCTCTACTTCCTCTTGCAGGTTATGATTACAGTTCACAAACCTCGTTGAGCCTCCTCAATCTAAACCAAATGCTTTTCCTGTGTGTTTCATTCTGCCAGCCCAGGACAACTCCTTTTCCTGCTAACCCTAATCCTATCAGTCCCCATTTTAATGGTTGGGTTAATCATGAGTTTCTCTTCAAATCCTTCCACTTCCAACACTCATGTGAAATTCATATTTATATATATCCATCATGGTATCAAACCCACCATCCGGTTTTGGACAGAAGCAAATTCTGGAAAGCTAATACAGGTAGCAATGACAAACGACTCTGGACTATGTATGTCTTTAGACTCATCATTCATTTCTTGTGCACATCGGTGACCTCATTTTAAGTTGTGTGACAAGGAGGACCAGGGAAATGGTAATTCCACTTAAGCACCTTCCTGAGGAGAAAACTTTTCTCTGCCTGGGATGTAAAGTGATGTTGGTTTCTTAGCTTCATGACTGTCTTTGTGTCTTCATGGTATATTTACAAGCCTTGCATGCAACCTTTAATCAATTTTTTCTTCCCTTTCCTAGAAATCCAGGCAGATTTCTAATAAGATCTAAGGTGAATTCTGTGTATTCAAACAATGTTTCTTTAAGGATAGCATCTTCTGAATAAAACAGTCTGGCATCTCTAAGTTCTAGGGCTGTGGCTCTTAGATTATTGGTTTTGTAATTAGTAAGTCTTGTAATGTTCATGATTAACCCAACAAATTTCCTGATAATAACCCTGTCCAAATTGATACCTGTGGCATACCTATGCTTTCTGCATTAGTGGTACCAAATAGATAGACCCCTTAATTGCATTGTAATGAACAATAGAAAAAGAAAGTCATTTCAACTGGAAGTTGTCCTGAATTACAACACTTGGTTTAGGTATTATAACTATCAATGACCCCTCCACTCAAGCAACAAGACTATGAGAAACATTTTTCCCCATAAACAATGTCCATAAAAGGAAGAAAGCATGAAATTTAAAAAAAATAATAATTGAAATCTTAGGAGAAAGTTTTTATTTCTCTTAATACTCTTGCTTCCTTTTCTGGTCTTGACCACACTTATTTATATCTTAAATGATCCATATTGAAAAATATGGAAGTGCTGCATGGTCACTAGATTTTTTATTATCATTGAAATAATCTGTTGTGATATGCTTAGATTCAGTAGAGTGGAAATGTAATTTCTCACCAGCTCCTTCATTCCCTCCCCACCTTCTTCTTTCCTTCCTCTCTCCCTTTCTCTTTCTTTCTTTCTTTCTTTCTTTCTTTCTTTCTTTCTTTCCTTATTTATTTGAATATTAGATACATAGGTTTCAAATGAATTTAGGAGTAAGTCTGTTGATGAGCTGTATTTCTCTCTAAAGGATAAAATTCAAATTAATTTTCTCCAAATTGCTACTCCTTTGCATTGTTACTATCCTATGAGAGTGATATGAGGTCTATAAATTGTTTTGGCAGACATTTATCCAATTTTTTGATATTTTCATGTATTTTATTCAACAACACTGTGTGCTAGGTACTAGAATCAGGTCTGTTTTACAGACAATGAAACTGAGGCATAGAAAACAGATATAACTCACCCACATTATATATAACTATCTATTATCAGAAGTGGAAAAGTAACTCATATCTATGACTTTGAAGTCTGTCTTCTTAACTACTGTGATCTAAGGCAGAAAAAAAGGGTTTTATAAGTTTATGCAAATTGTGAATAATGGATATTCAGATTCCAGAGCCTGAACTTTTGGTCACTATAGTATCCTGCTTCAAGAAAATTATGTTTGGGGTTGGGAGGTTGGGGAGTGAGAGAAGACTGGGGGAACTTCAGATTATGTGGAAGGAAATGAGAGGTAGGGGGTATGAAAAATGGTGGAATGAGACAGACATCATTACCCTATGTACATGTATGATTACACCAATGGTATGAATCTACATCCTGCACAAACATAGAAACAAAATGATGTACCCCATTTGTGTACAATGAAAAAAAATTATGTTTGATGATGCAAAATATTATATGTAGGATTTACTTGGAGCTCCATGCAATGTCTAAAATTTGGCTTTTGGTAATCATATCTCTATTTTCCAATGAAGAAACCAAAGGGTCTATTCACTTATATTTTATAGCCACACCTTTTTTTTTTTTTTACTACATTCACATAAAATCATTCTTTAAATAAAACAACTTATTTCCATCAATCTTAAGGTTGAAAAGAAGATTAAGACACTAATATTTGTTTGAGTTTGTTTTTTTTTTTTTTTTTTTGGAAAATTTTATGATTCCATATAATTATTAAAATTTTTAGCAAAAATCTTTATTTTACATCCTCAGGATACCTGCCTTCCTCCTCCCCCCACCCCCATTCTTTGGAGAAATGGTTTTATCTTGGAGAACAGGTCCAAGCCTTCAATCAGTCAAAGCCAGAGTTTCAAATCTGTCAGCATCCTTAGTTCTGACCTAGTCTAATCCCCCACCTGCTCAACTCCTTCATTCCTTATTATGCTCCCTGTGTCCTAGCCCAGTGAGATACAGAAAGCAGTCCAACAAGCCCAGGAAACCAGGAGGATTGGAAAGGAAATCCAGAATCCACATCTTACCATGTTACCTTGAGAGAGCTTTATTAAGTTTTCTGAGGCTCCACTTCCTAAGTGGGATGTTAATTTGACCCTGCAAGGTAGTTTTGAAGAGCAAATGAGCACCATATCCAGCATGCAGGAAGGACTTGATCATGCTGTGTTATCTTCACCTTCTTTCTTCCCACTTCACTGAAGTACCATTTGGCATGCCGTCTGGATGGTACTATGTGCGGGCACATGTCCTTCCCTGAGCCTACAGTACTATCACTGGACCCCTCCTCTGTGGTTCCTGGCTCTGTGTGCATAACTCTTTAATGGCACCATACTGCCTTAGAGTTTTTTTAGACATTTTTCATTTCTGCTAGACTGTACTTTTCATGAAAAAGAAAGCTTAGTTATTTGTTAGTTGCATCCTGATCATATACAGCAGTTTTTGGTACAGATCACCAAAACATAAATATTGTCTTGTGGAAATGAAGAAATTTATATTTCTCAGTCTTAGATTCCTCTTCATTAAAGGTAAATAATAGGTCAAGCCACTTAGAGACGCTATTGTAATTAGTAAAATAATCTCCAGTTCTTGTTACGGTAATACCGACTTGAGTTCTCATTATAATATCTTACAAAATGGCCTATTATTCAGTGCAGAAATATGTGCTTATGTTACTTTGTTCTCTAAGATTCAGTATGTTAGATGCGGAGCTGAATTAGAGCTCATATCCCTCAACAGTCATCCTCTATTCAATAAAATTAACCTTTAGTACTGTTAAACATATTTCTGCCTTTGGAGCAATTCTGCCATTATAATGATCTGCATTGTTTTATGTGAGACCATTGTGTTGTGTGGATAAATATTGAAAGAAGGGTTTGCAGGAGAAGATTTTTCTTTGAAGACTTGTGTTATTTGCATTTCTTAGGCACTTGATTAATTTTGGGATGTCACCACAGACTTTATCTTTTTGATGCACATCAATCTGTGTGAATTTCTCAGTCTGCAAAACCATATATTTTTTATCTTCTTTGGTAGATGGGGGTTGTTGGAGCAGATATATAGTGTCAGATCGAAAGAAAAACTAAAATACTTAGCACAGTTTTAATTTTTTTTTTTAGTTTTGAACTTTGGTTTTAGGAATGTACATTTGCACAAAGATATACACAATCCATACATTTTATTCTTTCATTCTTGCCTCGTAAGGATTCCTGAAGAATTCAGGAAAGCGTAAGAACCTGGTATTGAGTCATAGTCTTATTATCCTGACCAAACTGCCAAACCTATTATTGGCAGCTTGATATTCATTGATAAGTCAACTCAAGAAAGGCATTGGAATCAGCTGGATGAAATATATTAGGGGTTATTTTATAAAAGATGCACACATGCACACACACCCAATGGTAGCAGGGGTTCAAAAGATATTGCAAATAAAACAGAAATAGTAGGAAAAAAATAACTCCTAATTCTTATTGTATTTTTAAAATACGGAATTTCCCAACCAATTGCAATTATTTTTGAACACTAAATTTCATATTTTCTTATACTTTTTTGTTTCATTTCATCACTTCCTTCCAGCGACATACCTTCTATTTGAGCTTTCTCCTTCATCTGGTGGTTGCTAGCCTGGTCTCCTTAAGACCTCAGAGGTTGCCCTTTCCTTGGATCAGAGCCCTGTCCAGATGGTTGCTATTACCTGAGACTGGTTTAAAAGGCTACTGTTACCATGTGGATGGAGATATTCCAGGGCTGTTCTCAAAGAGCTAAGCAGATCATGTTCATTACCAAGGAATGAAAATACCAAGTTTAAGTTTATTTGTCCCACAATAGATTATAGAAAGTTGCCTGAGTCACAGACCATGGCCTAGACCTCCACATGGTACAATCTCTGATTATGAACTATGTAGTCCTGCAGGTCCCATATCAGGTGAGGCAATAAATACAGAAAGTCACATGTTGCTACCTAAGTGTGAGGCTCAGGAGAATGGAGTTCTGTCAAGTTCATGAGAGATTTTATCTTTTATTGCAAGGAGATCCCAAATGCTTCATATATTTTACCCTACCTCCTTTACTTCTTTTCATACTACCATCATTATTACTTTTATTAATATTAGCAATTACATGGAACCATTTTGTGCATGATACTGTCCAGGAAATTTTTGTTCATTTATTAGCACTTTAATTTATCCACAAAACAATCAAGACAGATATTTTGTACAATTGAAGAATGAGAAAACAGAGAATCATTTATACAGACAATGAAATGGAGACAAAGATTCAAGATTTAAATCAAGAAAACTTGCATCCAAAGACTGGTTCACTGTCATTCTATGTCTTACATTCTCATAGAAGGCCAAACAAATGCTGCCTTTGTCTTCCAACTTTGATAAAATATCAATATTCTAAAGTGGATGTTTTGGTATCACATTTCCAGAAATCAGTGCCCAACATGATTCTTTAACTTTCTCATATTTATCACTTTTTTTTGGTTTTTTATCTTAATAACACACTGTATATCTATCCCTGTCTCTATATTTCAGATTCCAGATCCTTCAGGGAACACCAATCGCAATGACAGAAAAGCAAAACCAACATCTATGTTTTCTGAGCACCAAGGAAATGGAATAAAGAGACTATTTTCTATTTTCACCTTATTCATGCACAGAATGGGAGCAAGGTTTCAGATTCTCCTATTTAATTTAGAAGAAGGGATTCAAGCTGTGTTTACCAGCTTTCACTCACTTGGGCCCTGCACACCTGACCAAGCGTCTCAGTCAAGTTCAAAGAGAATGAGGGCAAGAAAATCTTTCAAAAGAAGACAAAAAAAGTGATATCTTGGTGATAAGTTATTTTCAAATGAAGACTGAGATATTGGTCAAGTCAATTATAGTGGAAAAATTTTTTAAAGTAATTGCTTTCAGGTTCTTCAATGCGTGAGACAATGCCAGCATTTATTTTCCATGGTTCTTTCCATGATATTTGGGAGAAAACTATGCATTTTACTAACAAAACATTTGTTCTGGAGTTGAAAATATAGCAATGACCAAAAAGGTAACACTGGCAGCATCGTTATAAGCAAACGGTTTTCAAACACCACAGATATCATAAGACAACCATCAGGAAATTCAACAGACAGCCATAGAACTTCCACTTTTTGAATGTAGCGGGAAATGTGGTGTATATGGTGACTAAGGGGTCGCCAGCCATGTGTCATGTTCTCATTTGCTTGGAAATTTAAGGTTGAATCCTGCTGGATTTTTCTTTTAGATGCATCAATAGGAGAAGTTACAATAATGGCAGAAATGCTTCTCTTTCGACTGATTGCTTCCTTGTTATGGTTTCTTAGGTGGCAAGACTTTTGAGAATCCTGAAAATTTTCTTTTAGTTTGAATTACATCTCCTATTGCTTATAGATGGTATTAAACACTACAGATTCATTTTCCACAGATGGGAAACCACATACCACACACAGTTCCACATGCATACATACATGCAAGTAATTAAATCAGGAAAGAATATAATTGTGATTTATCCTCTTTAATTTTAAAATTCATGTGCCTGTCTTCAATGAAAAATTATTTTATCATTAATAGTTTAACATGGAGGGCTAATATAGTGAGATAAAAATGATGTATCCCCATCTATATTTATATTTCAATTAAAAAACACTTTAAAACAGTGTCATCGTTTATTCGATTTGAATGCAGTCACTATGCACACTTTAATGTTTAACATTAGGGTGGAGTTATTGACGAAGATGCTAACCGTCAATTGATGGAGAGATTTTGTGTATACGCCCATGGGTTGGGAGGCAGCCAACTGGAAGCCTGTTACATCCTCCTTTAACATATCCTAACACAAGCATCTGTAAAATGGTAGCTAGGAATTTATCATGCACTCTTCTCTCTCCCCACAAGATAAGAGAAGAGGAAGATCAATCTTTAAGTCTTTAACTCCTTCATTATCTTGTTGACACTACTTACTGGATCTATTCTAAATTTCTACTCTTCTGTTTTGGGTGCTTACGGTAGTTAATGAAAACTCAGAGTCACTGGACTTTCTCTGTGGTCTTTGATTGACTTAGCCCTGGAGAGTCCATCAACTCTCTTCAGAGCTTGAGACACAGTGATCTCTATTATTTCCCCCTTTGTGGTTTCTATAGAAATTTGAGACATGGGACCCTTTGCCTCAACCTTAATGGAAGGTAAAAAGGTCTATATATTTAGGGTTTTTTCTTATTGTTTCCCATTTCTAGCAGACCAAGTTTTATTGCTGACTTAGTACTGTTAACATATTTTTCCTCTGTACAGAAAGTCAGGAAATGGTTGGGAACAGATTAATTTATATCAGACTTTTGAAAGGCAATGAATGAAGAGGAGAAAAAAAATCCAAGACTTTTGAAAGGCAATGAATGAAGAGGAGAAAAAAAATCCAAATGCAGGAAATAATACTTTCTGGGCCATTGGTTGGGATTTTCAAATTTTCTGTTATTTCACTTATTGTATAGGAAAGCATTGAGTATAGGCACACCATAAGTAAGCTTCAGTGTATTTAATGGATCTGAAAACCCTGTGAATTCCTTTTATGCACTTCTCCATTAGTATTTTAAGATTCTAATTGTGTTCCCACAATGAGTCGTTCTCTATCAGTCACCAATGGTTGACAATCAGGGTGGCTTAGAATGAACATTTTTTACCCGTCAAACTAGACTTTATATATTTCATAATCACTAAATGAAAGACACTGACAAAAGTAATTTTATCACAATGCATATTACCAGAGTCTGTTTCTCATTACAAAATATTTCCAAAGGCCATTAAGAGGAAAACAGAGGATTTACAATGAAATAGATAAGCAGCAACAGGCTCAAAGTCTCCATTTTAAAGATGACTAGAGAATTCCGTATTCCTTTTCATATAATATTCTTTAGATCTTTCTGTTCAACATGGATCAACCGCCAAGCACAGTTGCGTAGGTCGTGCAAAAACTTTCATTCTTTTTTTTCATTGTGTTGCATCGTGACTGACATCTCAGGAAGATAATGTCATGTTAAGAGTTTTCTGAAAGCAGTGTGCAGTACATTTAGGTAGTGAAATTCACCCCAGGTTTAACCTCATAAGATTTGATGACCTCTGCTTTCCGAATACATGTTTAAAATGTCATCATCAGTTTCTTAATTATGTAGGTTAAAAATACGGAGCTATACCCACCATGAATTCTGGCTCTAGTAACTAGACCATCAAATGTAGTGTCAACAAACTTTCAAAATAGGGATCCTAAAAAAATGATAGAGTTAATGCTGTCTCACAGGACTTTAAGGCAAATAAATCTAAAATGAAAAAGAACAGCTGTACCTAATACTTCTCAGGGGGATAAAGATGAATGTTTCTAAAGTCTAATAGAAATGACAAATATTTTATAAACATTACTGACTAGACAGGTTCTAAGAGATGGAGACCATTACAAAGCAATCATGAAAATTATTTAAAGAAACATGGAATAAAATGGAAATTGGGGTAATTTCAATCCATCAGATAATTGTAAATATTTCCTTACCTCTTTGGAATGCATTTCATCACACGAGGGAGAATATCAATAAGTAGTTGTTGATTGGATACATGACTTTTCCCCTGCTGGGCTGAGTTTCTTGGAGGCAAAAGCTATTTACTCAGATAATCTTTTTGTGGTCCCAGAACCTGGTGATAGAGAAAAGAGTACATGAAAAAAAAGTCTGTGAAGGAAATCCGACTGAGAAGTCTGCAGAAGTAAGGAAAGAGAGAAGGGAAATGCCAAGATCACAGATATGTTAAGATTAAAACTGTCCATCAAATTGAGAATTAAAACATCTGAAGCTTAGATCATCATGGACATTGATAGGTAAAAGTATAAAGTTAAACTTTTAGATGATCCCAACTATGATCAAATCAGAGAAAAAGAAATAATGAAAGATGTGTCCATTATTTAAATGCTTATCAGATCGTAATTTTTCTGTTCCTTAATATAGTTCTATAATATTAACACACATGAAATCCATCTAGGTGATCTCTGATTCTAAAGTCTCAGTAGGGTCACAGAAGAAATTCCACACTAACAACAATAAAATCATTGAGAGCAAATATCTGATTTCTAACTTCATCTTCAGATTTCAATATACTGTTTGACCTAAATAGAATAACATTAAAATGCACACAAAAGCAAAAAAGCTTACAAAAATGCATGCTATTTCAATTTCATTATTAAGAATATTGTATCTATAATCTGTAGAACGCATGTAAATTAATTTGAGACTGACTTGCCAGGAGTGCCTGTTGATTTTGATTGCTAATGATGTTGAAATTTGTTTATAAGGTGGGATTGCTTATTTCTATCCTTACAAAAAGACAGCAGTTTGGGTGAAAGTTTTCCCAGAGGGAAAGTAGGGCAATTGATAGAGAAGAGAGCAGAAGAATAGGATTATAATGCAATCGATGTTTTTTTCTTTTAATACAACTTTTAAAAATTAAGTATGCTGTAAAATGGAAGCAGATTTATTGTCTGCCAAACTATCACTCAGGAAGAATCACAGTGAACATAGCAGTGCGGGTATATCTGTGATATGTTAATTGCATTTCTTTTGAATAAATACCCAGAGGTGTCCTTGCACTGACCTATTTTTCGTTTTTGGAGGAACCTCCATACGCTTCTCCATCATGGCTCTATTAATTCACGTTCTGACCAGCAGCAGATAACAGTTCTCTTTTCTCAGCATCCTCATCAGCGTTTATTTTTTCCTTTTGATTATAGCCATGCTGAGTGGGACGAGGTGATATCTCACTCAATGTGGTTTTGATTTTCATTTCCCTGATGGCAAGTGATGTTGAATATTTTTTCATGTATTTATCAACATTTCTTCCTTTGAGAAATATATATTTGGATCAAAATTTAAAAAAAAATCTGAATATCTATACCATCAACAATTACAAAATAAAATTTCCAAAAAGAAAAGAAAAGAAAAGAAAAGAATTGTAGGAATTGTCACAAATCTATTCAAAGCAATCATGGGCTCTAAGCTTCAATATCTCCATTGTGGCTGTTCCTTTACCTATCACACTGTCCTGGCATTCCGGACACCTCTTCTGGATGCTTGTGGACAACTTGGTCATTTATCCTTCCTTTGTTCCAGTATGCACTCCACTGTAAAGCCTTTCTGGATTTTGCTAAGAAAATATATCTGTGTGTATATTTGCTAAAAAGCAATGAACACCATTGCCTCCTTTTTTATGCTGTGATTTGAATGTTGTTCTTTTCCAAAGGCTCATATGTCCTATACTTGGTATAATGGTTAATTTGAATAGTCGACTGGATTGGATTAATAGGTGCTGATGATTAAGAGGGGTCTGAGTGTGTCACTGAGGACCTGTCTAGGAATGATTGGAATGTGGGATAGAGAACTGGAGATCCTCCCTAAGCATGGGCAGCACCAGCCAATAGGATGGTGGCTTGGGTGGAATAAAAGTTGGAAGATCAAGGAAGTAGATGCAGATGCAAGCTTGACTCTTCCTGAATGGGTTCTTGATTGCTGCTTTGATCCTCTAAAGATATAAAATTCTTGCTTCTTTACTCTTCCAAAGCAAACTCTGTCAGTGATTCTCCCAGGGAGTTTCAGAAGCCTTCCTCTTGAACTAGGGTAGTACTGTTGATCCCTCTTCTTCTGCGGCTTCCGCCTTTCGGACCGAGTAACTGCTGGTTCTTCCAGCTCTCCAGCTGCAGACGGCCACTGTGGACTATCCAGCTTCTGCTTCTGTAAGCCAATCTAATAACATAGTTCAGTTGGTAGAGTTTTTACCTTGCAAACACAAGGCCCTGGGTTCAAATCCCCAGCACCACAAGGAAAGAAAAAGAAAATAAAAAGTGGCTGGGGATGAGGCTTGGTGGTTAATGCACCTCTGGGTTCAATTCCCAGTACCAAAAAAAAATCCCCTTTTAATAATTATACTTCCTGTTGATTCTGTTCCTTTAGAGAACCCTGACTAATATGCTTTGTTCTAAGATTTGGGACATGATGGAACTTTAAAGAGATTGAGCCCAGTGATTAGGTCATTGAGGCTTTGCCCCCAGAAGGAACTCCCTTTAGCTACCAGGAGAAAGGTAGCTATGATAATATGAGCCTGACTAATCCCCCACTGTCTGGAGTCCTCTCTCCCCAGTGATCTCTCTCATATATAATTTTCCCATGATGTCATCTGCCATGAGACCCTCATCAAGGCTGAACAATGTGAACATATTACATTGCACTTAAAACTGTGAGCTAAACAAAACTTTTCTTTATATAATATCTAGCCTTGAGTATTTTGTCATAGCAATAGAAAATAGACTAATACAAGACCATTGTATTGCATTAGCAAGTACCATATTTTATTTCTTGTGTGGGGAGGAGGCTAAGGTGTGCCCAATAATTAAAAAAACATTTTGGCACATAGATAGTATATGAGCATTGTAAATTAAATTTAAAACACTGCCAAGAAAATACTAAGGTTTCAGATTTAAGGATACCAGTATATATATCTTAGATGTAACACTTAAAATGCAATTTTTATTTTAAAATTATAAAAATAAGACAACAATTTTACTATGAATGAATTTAGAGAAAATTAATTGAGAAAAGCTTTACATAAATATATGTACACACATGTATCCTCAATTCATATAATACAATAATTTTATTAACATGAATTAATAAACATAAAAATTCAATGTAATAATATGTATAGGATATAGTGATTACTCTGAGGATATATATTTGTTATATATAATATCAAATAAAATATAATTATGTATATTGAGGCTTTGTGCTCTTAATTAATTGAAGGAACATTTTTGTATACTTCAGTTAATATAATCCATATAAAAGTTTAATGCTTAAAAGTATTTCTCAAAGAATGTCTATGTTTCAAGCAATATGCACAAATACAAAATGTGTTAAAATGAATTTTTAAATTTAAATGTGTCTTTGTTTATTTTAGGTTCTTATTTAGTGCAACTATTTTTATATAACCTTGAAAAATCTATCCTGATTATTTTTTCATCATTAATATGATTAGTGAGACAATTACTGAGTTAATTTTCCATAATGACAAAAAAAGCACACTCTGTTTTTCTAATTTACTTTAAACACACACACACTCACACACAATCAAAGCATAGTTCTCTTGCTTGTTTATAAAGGATTAGGGTGCATAAAATTCATTTGGAAATCAGGGAGAGAGTAAAGGAAGTGGACTTCATTTCAAAATTGAATATGTATGGAAAATAGTTTGCTCCATCTTACATTATCTCATTGTTTCTATTTACATGTTTAGATATCTTTACATTTGGGGTTATCTTTTGGTAGATGATACAACTGTGGAGATTTCTTTTAGATTTTCCAATTTATTGGCAAATAGTTTTTCAAAATATTCCCTAATGATCCCCTATAAAACATCAGTGCCGTATGTTTTAATATCCACTTTTACATTTAATTTCATTGATTTTGGTTTTCTTCCTTTTTATTTTGGTTAAAAGAAAAAAATTCATATTAAAATATCTTTCATCTTTATGATGAATGATATTTCAGTGTGAATATATACCATTTTCTTTATTCATTCATCCATTCATAGGCATGTTCAGTGAATACTAGGAGATGGGAAAGGGACTTAGGGAATGGGGAGGGTATTAAGAAAGGATAATAGGGAGGGTGAACGTGATCAAATCACGTTATATCATATATAAGAATTTCCCAATTAAACCTCTTATTTTCTGCCATATAAATATGCACTAATAATCATAATAAAATGTAAAATGATAGTTTACTCTTAATAAGTCATCAATATAGTACGGCACATTGTTGTGAGAAATGTATAATAATCATATGATTATATAAAATGCCTAACAACATAGCATCCATTTGTGGAAGAGACTCAATAAAATAACTTAAAATTGAAAATGAAAAATTAAAGTCCGCCATACCTATTGGTTGTGGAAAACTATAGATAATCCTGTGCAATAATAACAGCAGTTAAAAAGATAACATGTTTAATATATTAGGCTATAATACAAATCAGTGTAGGAGTTAATTATGGAACTGGATCATCCTGGTCTTGGAATGCCACAGGTATGAACAAAAACAGTACCATGGCTTTAAATTCATTGAGAAAGAAGTCTTCCTACATGAAAAATTATGCAATGCCTGCTCAGGCTACACAGGATCTGGGCTTAGGAAGGCTTCTGCTTATTTTAATACTCTGCTATTGCCAGATCTGGGCTTAGGAAGGCTTCTGCTTATTTTAATACTCTGCTATTGCCATCATGAAATTCTTGATAATGTTGGAACAAGGGGTTCCCCATGTCCCTTTGCACTGGAGCCCACAAAGTCTGCTGTGTGTGCTAGACCATAGCCTAACCATGGAGATCTGAAAAGCTATGGTGACAATGTACCCTGGGTTGTAGAAGAATGGAGCTGCTTGTCCAGGATGGAGAGTCGAAGCACACGTTTCTGAAATCTGTGTCCACCCTTAACTGGGTGGTGGATTAGCAATGATTGCTATTGAATCCTCATGGACAGAGAATCTGAGGTCATTAGTATTAGTCCTGCTGCTGAACTAAGGATGTCAGTAAAGAGGGAAAAATAAAACCTAATTACAAAACTCTATAATAATTCATTTGAAAATAAAATTGTATCAGGAAACATAATAACTTCTTTGGTCTGAAGCAATATAACAGAAACAACAACATACTTCACATGATATAACAAAGAATAGAAAATAGAGTTGACGGCATCTGAGTGAAATATTCTATGTGAAATAGTATGAGCATAAAATTAAAACACCACATATGTATCACATACATACCTACAGAGGACAAACCGCCAGCAATAGGGAAATGGATCTAAAACTTAAGCAACATGTATGATTCAGCACAGTAAATTCCGTTCCTACAAATGACTGCTACGGTATAGACCATAGATTTGGTAATTAGTTAAATGGTCTGATTCTTGCCCAACTAATTTTTCTGTGGGACCTTGATCAAGTTATTCAACTTGTGTGTACTTCAACATTCTTGTCTGTTGAATGGGGGAACATATCTCTTTTTATGATGGCTTTTATGGGAATCAAGTGAAATGAGGAGGCAAATTATTTATCATATTTACCACAATGAGTACTTAGCAAGTATTATCTGCTGTATAACAACTAGTGTATTGATTTATATTAGTTACTATTAGTGTCATAGGAAAATGATCAGTCATGTAATGAAAATATATTCCAAATACTTAAATTGAAGAATTCATTGTCAAATTTCTGTTCTGATTAAAATGTCCCACCTGTCTTAAAATAGGGAGTTAGTTACATGTATTATGACACTTGTAAAAGTGGGAAATAATACAGCATTGAACATTATCTTCAAATGGTGTACATTTTGGATATGCAAAAGTTGTCTCTATTATCATATATCCCTCCTGATACCCACACACTTCATGCAAAAATAGCAAGTCATTGTTAAATTGTCAAAAATGATTTTTTCCTAATCTTGAGATATGTAGTTTTATTTTTTCCCTCTCACTTTTCATTTATTTCAGGTACATTATGATCTTACATAATAGTGGGATTCATCAATCCACATTTGTATGTGCACATAACATAATTTGATTTAGCTCATTGTCTAGGACCTCCCCTTCCCTCCCATCCTCCCTCTCCCTGATACCCTTGTTCTACTGAACTCATCAGCCTTCTATTATTGTTGGTTTTATTATTTTTAGTAGGTGCATTAGAAATAAATATACATATATACATGTATATGATTTATTGTGGAATATTCATACATGAACATAGCGTGATTTGATGGATTTTATTCCTCAGAACTTCCATATTCCCTTTTCTACCTAACTCTATCTTGATTCCCTTCTCTTTGTTTTTGGTCTCCTTTATGTTTTTATGAAATCCCCCTTTTTAATTTTTTCTCCTTCTAACTTACTCATATGAGAGAAAGCAATCAACCCTTAACTTTGTGAGTCTGATTTATTTCACTGAACATGATGTTCTTCGGTTCCATTCATTTATCAGCAAAAGACATAATATCATTTTTCTTTCTGACTGAGTAGAATATATATACATATATATATATATATATGTATACACACACACACACACACACACATATCTCATATTTTCTTTATTTATTCATCTGGTGATGGGGACCTAGGCTGTTTCCATAACATGTGTGCATTGTGGCTGTTGTGATTTGTGCTGTTATAAACATCGAAGTATTCTAATTTTGGTCCTTTTGGATAAATACTAAGGAGTGGGATAATTCCACTGTTAATTCCATTCCCAGGTTTTTGAGCAATTTTCACACAGCTTTTTAAAGTGGTTGTACTAATTTCCATTCCCACCAACAATGTGTAAGTATAACTTTTCCTCTGCATCCTTACTGGTTATTTGCATAATTGATAATTTCCATTTTAAGTGAAATGAGATGAAGTCTCTGTGTAGTTTTGATTTGCATTTCCTTGATGGCCATGTGGAGCATTTTTTCATATATTGGCCATTTTTATTTCCTCCTTTAGGAGTAGTGTGTTTGGATCATTTGCTCACTTATTGACTGAGTTAATTGTTACCATGAGCTTAGAAAAGTTCTATCTGTAAACTAAAACAAAATATTATTGAAATAGTATTACCTACAGAAAAATGGTGCATATACACATATGAATTCTAGATTTTTTTCTTTTAAGAAAATGTTCTCATGTGAAAATAATATTGAGATTAGTGAAACTAATAGTAACCTAATAAGTCCTTAAAAATAGTTTCCTCAAAATATTTTGCATTAACAAAACCTAAGTGTATTGTCTATTATATTTAATCTCAGTAGAACAAGGAGGTAATATGTTAAATTACTTTAAATAGCATAAAATGGGTATAATTTTGATAGACTATTACTGATTTTTAAAAACAAGTCTATGTACTTTTAGATTGAAACATTAATAATCCATTCGTGGGAGGCATTATTTGTCCTAAAATTATGTATATTGCTTAATACTAAAATGTGGCCAATGAAATAATCAGACAGAAGGTAAAACCTTAGAGATCTATCAAAGAGGAAAAAGTATGAGTGGAGGCACTAGACAATGAAAAAGTTCATAAGTTGCTGATATTTAAAGGAGAACGTGTGCGTTTATGGGAAATATTGCTTCTCAAAGGAAGATTTCTACATTTCCTATTCTTATCTTCTACATCAGATATTCCAGGGCAGACAGTGCTGTTTCTGTTTAAGAAATCCAGTTCTGAATTTAGATATAAATGGGAATTTTCTGTCTGCCACATATTAGCCCCAGAACTTTAAGTGGGACATGCAAACTTATCTAGTTTCGTCTTCCTTTTTACTCATTAAAATAAATCAGTAGATAAAATCTATTTCACCTGACTTGAATATTAATTTGAATGCTATGGTATATGTAAAAATGATTGACAGAACACCGTTTGCCATGGTGATCACGATGATGCTGACCCATGAGTTTGAAAGACATTGTGGTGAAAAGAATTGAGAAAAGAATTATCCATTGCATGTCAAATAAAGCAAGGATCTCAAAATCTCACTATTTCAGTCAAAAAATATTTTTCTTTATAGACCATAATCGCCTAGACATTAATTTTTTAATAAATGCATAAGCATGGAGGCAGAGTGGCTTCTATTTTGCAACACCACCAGCAATGTATGAGTGTACCTTTTTCCCCACACCCTCGCCAACACCTATCGTTGCTTGTATTCTTGATAATCATTATTCTAATTGGGATGAGATGAAATCTTAGGGAAGATTTGATTTCCATTTCTCTTATTACTAGAGATGTTGAGAATTTTTTCATATATCTATTGATTGCTTGTAAATCTTCTGTGAAGTGTATGCTCATTTCCTTAGCCCATTTGTTGATTAGGTTATTTGTATTCTTGGTGTAAAGTTTTTAGAGTCCTTTATAGATTCTGGAGATTAGTGCTCTATCTGAAGTGTGTGTGGCAAAGATTTTTCTCCCACTCTGTAGGCTCTCTCTTCACATTGCTGATAGTTTCCTTTGCTGAGAGAAAGATTTTTAGGTTGAATTTATCCCAGTTATTGATTCTTGCTTTTATTTCTTGTACTTTGGGCATCCTGTCCAGGAAGTCTGGTCCTGAGCCAACATGATGGAGATTTGGACCTACTTTTTCTTCTAAAAGGTGTAGGGTCTCTGATCTGATTCCAAGGTCCTTGATACATTTTGAGTTGAGTTTTGCAGGGTGAGAGATAGGGGTTTAGTTTCATTGTGCTGCATATGGATTTCCAGTTTTCCAGCACCATTTGTTGGACAGGCTACCTTTTCTCCATTGTATGTTTTTGGCACCTTGGTCTATAGAGGACACAGAGACAAACACAAATAAATCTGCAAATCTTTTATCATTGTTTACTGTGAATAGCATATTTCAGTTGGACTTTTCTATTCAGGTTATTAAAAAGTGCATCATCTCAATTATAACAAAGACAAAATCAAAGCAAATGACAAATCATAGCAAAGGTCACTGTGCAAAAGTAGATCATTTATCTCAGGTGAGATTGACACATTAAGATATCTTTTATTTTTTAAAATAAGCATAATGCAAAAATAACCTAATTGTCACTTTCAAGGGAAAAAAAATCTCCCTTTCAAAGTTTTGACATTTGGTTAAGAAAAATTCAGACATTGTCAAAAGCTCATACAATAAAAATGTACAGTTCAAGTTACAATTCCTAAATTATTATTCCAAAAATTAAAATAATATATGATCAGAAAAGGAAGCTCCTACAATGAGGCAATTTCTTCTTTTATACTGAGAACTGATAACCCTACTATTTTTAGATTATTCCCCAAGTAGAATATCATCTTTTTATATCTTCTATATTATGTCTTTTCTGAGTTTTTGAAATTCTTTTTGTTGTTGTTTGTATACATCTTTATTTGTTCATTTTAGTTACACATAATATTAGTGTTCGTCTTGCCATGATTATATAAGCATGGAATTTAATTTGCTCTAGTTCAGTAACCAGTACTTCCCCTTTTACTCTCCTCCCATCCTATGGTTCCCTTTCTTCTAGTCCAGTGAACTTTTATTTTCATGGAAGTATCCTCATCTTCTACTTCCCCCTGTAGTTTGGTCTAACTTCTGCAGAGTAAAGAAAACATTTGACCTTTGACTTTCTGAGTATGACTTATTTCACTTAGAATGGTATTCTCTAGTTCCATCCTTTTACCAGTAAATGCCTTAATTTCATTCTTCTTTATGTCTCAGTAATACTCCTATGTGTATATATATCACATTTTCTTAATTGATTCATCTGTTGATGGACACCTAGGTTGGTTCTATATTGGGCTATTGTGAATTGTGGTACTATAAACATCGATGTGGCATCTCCACAGTACATTCATTTTAGATCTTCTGATATATATGGAGGAGTTGATTTTATAGCACCCAGTAATAAAACATACAACATCAGAGGCATTCTGACATATTGTACTTTTTTATGTTAAAAAATAGTGGCCATTAATGATATCAGATTTTATCAAACTTTGATGTACGGGAGATTCACAATTTGGAGAACCAAAGAAACCTTCTGAAGCATAAAAGCCTTTGAAACCCATTATAGCTCATTGCCATACCCAGTTATAATCAAGGCCAAATTGTGTTAGTTAAGTCACAACAACCACATCTTCAAAAAAATTTAAAAAAATATTGGGCAGAGCTTCATGTTAAAGATGATATGATCTCACTCCAAGAAATCTTCTTTTTCTGTTTTCAATGATGCTGTTGGCCACAAAATTGAAAAAGTAGATCATTAGTAAGGTAGATTGTCACACAGAGGAAAGTTTTTTTTTCTTATGTTATTTCCTATGAGGTCAATAAAAGCAATTATCATAAATATTTGTTTTATTTTTGGAATACTTGTGCATGTATGTATACTAGTTAACAAAATTAAGTGATTTAATCTGTACATATTTATATAGAAAAATGATCAAAATAATTATTAACCATAATAAAGGAAGTACCAAAGCATGTGACTATTCAATTATTTTAAGCCTAAGAATGAATTTTAGTGGTAGTCTTGTCAATCTGTAATATATTCCTTTAGAGAATAAGTTTTAGATTGGAGAATGAACACTTCTAAATTTTATACACTTTGATATCAATAATGAAATTTTAAATGGATGTGTGTTTCTTTTCTAATTGAAAACAGCAAAAAAATTAACTTCTCATTACTGCTAATATTATTTTTAGACTCTGTCTCGTAAGACATAAGAAAATAATGGCCAAAAATATCTAACTTTTTATCCAAAAAGATAATTTCTAAATTTATTTAAAAAAAAAAAAAAAGAACATTTTCAGAAATGAAGGGCTGATAGCCAGAGTGGTGGAATGTGAAACAGGAATCCTGGTTCACACAGAGAAAATATTTGAAAGTGACACTGAGATGAGAAAGTTTGAACTGCGCAGGAGATGTAATACAACATGGCAGGGGGCAGAGACACTGAAGACGGGTTCAGGGAAGAGCTTATAACTGTTGTGCACTTAAACACAGGAATTCTTTGGGTGCTGTTACATCACAATTAAAGGAATTGTTGGTCTTCCATCACAGCAAATGGAAGACTTACAACGATGAATTCATAATGAAGCAAGTCAGAAGTTTTGTGCATGTTATTTTAATAGCGTTTATTGGACCAGTCATGTAGGAGTCAATCTGTGTTAATACACCATGTATAATGAGACAGCCTTGAAATGGTGACTTAAAGGTAGAGAGGCACAGGCCACCACTAAGGGGACTTTTACCTAATGAAATCATCAACCAGATTCATTTGTGCATATGAGGCAATGAGAGAGATCCTAGGTTCTAAAGTTAGTGAGAAGGTACCCCAAATCAAACTTGGTCATTGACAGTCCTTGTGATGGATGGGCCTCAAACTGGGTGTACTGGCCAGAAAGTGATTCCTAAGAAGCAAATCAACTTGGTTTAGAAAAAGTATATATATATATACTGTATATAAAGTATATATTATATACTTTTAAGTATATAATTATCTCAAAATAAGAGATGATTCAGGAGAAAGAAACCCCAATAATATTAAAGGACTATGTGAAGATATCATGAATAAGGGACCAAGTTTCAAAATGTTTTGGAACAAATCCATGTGGCAGTAGCAAATGGAGGCAAAGACCATGGCAAGGTGTGGTATGGTCCTTCTTCTGACCTAGAGGAAGGTGTGAATCTTTGATGGGGAGACAGCAGGCATGAGATTAACTGTAACGGTGTATCCACAAGATACCACTTTGGAGTTATTGGACAAGAGGAATGTAACTGTGAACTTTCTCAAACTTGAGTCTTTGTTTTTTTTTTTTTTTAATTTTACTGATTTCTGCTCTTACAAACTTATTTTTCTTCCTTACTTTGGGTTTATTTAGCTCTTCCTTTTTTGTTACTGTTTGGATACGAGGTGTCCCCACAAAGCTCCTGTGTTAAAGCAGGAAAGTTAGAGGTGAAATGATTAGATTATGTGAACTATAACCTGCTCGGTCCATCCTAGGTAGAATGGACTGGGTGGTGACTGCAGGCAGGTGGGGTGTGGCTGAAGGAGGTGATTAACTGGGACATGCTCTGGAAGGGTGCATCTTCCCTACACCTGTCTTTCTCTGTCTAAGCTTCATGGTTGTCTTGAGCACAGCAGCACTCTTCCACCATACCCTTCCTCCAGGATGCTCTGCCTCACTTTGGGCCAGAGCAACAGAGTTAGCCAACCATAGATTGGACCCTGAAACCATGAGCCCCAAATAAACTGTTTCTCTTCTAAGTTGTTCTTGTGAGGTATTTTGGTCACAGCAATGAAAACCTACCTAACACATTTTCCTAGCTTCTTAAGATGTTATCTTAGGTCACTGATATTTTACTTTATTTTTCTTTAAATTTGTCTCAAAATATTGCCTTAGGTATATGTCAAAATATTTAACATAATTTAGTTTTTGCTATTATTCAGGTTATGCCAACTCTTCTCCCTCCATGGACCATCACATGTTTCAAGCTTCACTTTGCTCCTTTCTTCATTTGAATTACCTTCTTCTTCCCTGTACTTTGAATTTTTCAAGTATTTTCAAAATTAATTTTAGATATTTTTAAAATTCATTTTAGACATTTCTTCCTCTTCTATGATTATGGCTCCATCTAATCAATGCAGAGGTAGTTAACACCTTCCACATGAGAGTCCACAAAAGCTAGGGGAAACTATTATAACAATTAGTATTTTTATTACAACATATTATGCTACCACTGTCATCACTATTATTTTGTGCTTCCTTTCTATTTTATAAGCTTAGAGAGAAAGAGAATTTTTCTCATATTGTTCTCCTTCTTCAACATCCAAAGTGCCTGCATCCATTCAATAAAATTGTCTGAATAAAGTAGTGAATTGCAAATTAAGGCTAAGATGAGAGTTAGACTAGAACATGCCTCCCTTAATGGATGAACACTCCAATGCAGTGGTGGTATAAGGGTTTGTAGTAAGGCAGATGTATGGGAGGGTTTGGGTGAGAGATTTAGACCTTGGGAAAATATGGGACACGTTGGCTTATCAGGTTGTAGGGGGAGGACATGTTGTCTTCAATTATATGATTCCCTTACAATTTTTTTTCGCTACTGAGGATTTAACCCAGGCCCCCAAACATGCTAAACAACACTATACCCCTAAGCTGCATCCCCAGCCATAGAATATGATTCTTTCTTATCGATAAAACTTTGAGGGCTTAAGATTGATGTAGGAGAGCTAGTGATCACTGGACATTATAATACAGAGATGGTGTTCAAAGAGGACATAAAGGTGCTGCGCTAGCTGATGCTGAAGTCCATATGCATCCTGACTTCTGAGAGAAGTCAGAATTTTCAAACCACTCCACAGAATGTTACCTTCCAGAATAATAGGAACAAGTGCATTTGTTCCTATTAGTTTGTTAAGAAAATATTTGTTTACCCTATAAAATTTTTGTTAAGAAGTCATGAAAGTCCAAAGTCAGACTGATTCAATCATTTGTTTATGAAAGAAAATCAGGAAATATCTCTACATTTTCCCTTGTAGGATATGGCTGCCTTTATTCCAAATCAGACTTTTAAAAATATGTTATGTTCATTGCTGTTTTATGCACATATGTGTGTGTGTGTGTGTGTGTGTGTGTGTGTGTTGTAGGTATCTCTTGGTGAAGGAGGAAAATTAGTATATTTCAGAATCTGAAGTTCTTTTTAAACTTGGCCTGGAATGGTATTTATTCTCTCTAAAAATACAGAAGGAAGTGTATTGTTTTCCTAAGAGGCCCATGGAATCAGAGAGCTACAGACCAATTCTTTGGAACTTGGTTGCTTCTAAACTTCAAAAATTAGAAACATGAAAATTTCTCTTTTCACTGTTTTTAATTCCTCATTCATATGTGTTCTCTCAAAACAGAAATAAATTTTCTTTCTGTTTCTGCCTCCTCTCTCTCTCTCTCTCTCTCTCTCACACACACACACACACACGCACGCACACAAACATGTATGCTCAATTTCAATCTGTGTTCTTTATCCACACTTATACTACCATTACTGTCACATACTCTTCCTTCTCTGGAATTCAACTCCCAAAGTTCCAATCCTTTTGCTATCTACATGTTTCAAAATCCACCTCCTCACCCAAGAAACCACAGGTTTGAGGGATGAGGTGCCTTTGCTGTTGATGGCAGTACTTTTTTCTATCCCTAGTGCTCTTACAACTAAGTACTTCATTGCTATGACCCAGCAGGAACTCATAAACACCAACATAGAACATTTAAATCAATCTGAAAGAACAAGGCTCCCAACTGTAACTTTTCTAAACCTAAAATATATTGTTAAAGGCTCCAAGAAATCCACTGTTTTCTCTATATAGTTTTAGGAGTGTCACAGAAGTTAAGGGTCTCCTGACTTGGCTGGTGTGGTAAATCCTCTAGGTCAGTGCCAAAATCTTGCAGTGTGACAGATGGCAGATGGAGCAGACAATAGCATACAATGAGGGAACCAGACTGGTTCTCTAACCTTTCATCACCAGAAATCATTCCCATTGTTTAACTCTGCATCTGCAGCCTATTTACATGGGCGAACCAACTCCATGAATGTTTATGATGTGTTGAGCCAGAGTGAGACACAAGCTGCTGGGATTATATATTTTTTTTCTGAGGACCAGTCCAACCCCTATGCTAAGGTCACGGCTGGTAGGTTTGGTTGTATTACTGTTATTATTTTTTAGTTGCTATCCCTAATGCATGTTGAAATATGACTCTTCAAATATGAACCTTTACTCCGAGAGTCATTTTATCTAACTTCCTCTGAACTTGTGATCTGACAGCTGTTGGGTAAACCCACCGTAGACAGTCTCACAATATTCACGGTATAGGCTAAAAGCTTGTACTCAATTTTCATTCTTCCTGTATGAAATGTAACAAGGATGTTAAGCACCAAGTGAGTTCTATTGTGTTATCCTGGGAAAAGTTCTCAATAAAAGCACATACCCATCAGGAGAATGAGGTACGTGGAGAAGTAGATTGAGTGTCTCCATTCCCAACTTTGCAACTGACCCTCTAAAGAAAGCTCAGACAAATCACTTACATTTCTCCCCTTCCATCCTCCCATTTCTGAAATAAAAATGCAATTATTTATTAATTCTCTCCTAGGCTGGGGACATGTAAGGTGCATTCATTTTAGCAAATGACCTGTCAATATGAACTTGGCTTTGCTTTCATTGTGCTACCTTGCAGTTTTGTTCATTGTGTTACAACAGGAAATAACTCCCTTAAGCAGGTTGCAGATAGGTTGGGGAATACAGGGATAGAAAAACAGTCATCCTTTAAATCAAGCAATTCTCTGGATCTGTAATACTAAAGACATCTAAATCCCCAGAAACTCTGAAGTTAATCCATTGAAATGATTATGGAGAATCAAGAGACTGAGAATATGTAAGGAATAAGTGATTTCATATTATTTTAACACCCAATATGTAAAACCAAATTTCCACATGTATTTTTAAAGTCATAATATGTACAAATTAATGTTATTATCACCAGTAGGCCCATGAATCAATATTCAAATCAATAACAGAAATGATCAATATGCTTATAAAAGCCTTCTTATGGAATCCCATGATCATTACCAATACAATTTTTCCACCTCAGATAAATAGTTGCTAAATGAACTCCTATAGTTTGCAGTTTTATGCGTAATGTTTGTGAGGTTCATGTGTGTTAATGCATTCCGCAAAATATTTTCAATTTTCTTGTTTTTTGGTTTTCCGTAGAATATGAGACTTTATATAACATGATCTGCCACACTACTTCCAAATTTTTAGAAATGTTCTAAATTCTCTTTTAGTTATTGATATTAAGCTTAATTCTACTCAACTTAGAGAAAATTCTCTTTTTATAAACATTTATTTTATTTTATTTGTTCTAATTAGTTCTACATGACGGTAGAATACATTTATATATTTTGATAGATCATACATAGAGCACAATCTCCCTTTTTTCTGATTATACTTATTGCAGGATCACATCTTAATAACTCAATATTTATCTATTTATGTATTTATTTATCTATTCATTCATTCATTCATCCCAGGGTTACAAAATTCAGGGCCTTGAGTATGGTAAGCAAGCACTGTACCATGGAACTATTATTACAGTCTTCTGAAATTTGTCAAAAGTTGCTTATGGCTGAAGAAAAAGAATCCTTTTTAATAAATGTTCCCTGTGTATGTTCAAAGTGTATATTCTCTGACATTGTGTGCAATATCCCTATAAGTCTACTTGGTGATAGTTTATTAATCATGGTGTTCTATTATTCTAAATCCTTACTGTTTTTGTCTCCTTGTCTCTATCTCTCAGACATTAAAATATCATTCTAAAAATTTTATATTTTAATTTTGCTCTTCACCCGTTACTTTTTATGTATTTTGAAGATATAATATAAGGCATAAACAAGTTTGAATCTTTTATATCTTCTTGGTGAATTGAACTTCTTGTCACTGAATATATCCTTCTCTCTCTACTAATGTGTCATTTCTTAAAGGTAATATTTAATTCAATTTCACTTTATATAGTGTAACCCAGGATTTTTGTTTTTATTGTATATGAGGAATATCTTTATCCATGATTGTACTTTCAGATTTTTTAACCCTATAAATGAGATTAAGTTCTGTTGAAATAAAATTTGTATATAATCTCACAATATTATAGTTAATCGCAATACTTATACTGCTTATTTTTAATGTTTGATGTCATATATTTGAGTTTAATGAATACCCTATTGGCTTTCTAATTGTCTCATATTTTGCTCATTTTTTCTAACTTTTTTATTAATTAGTGTATTTCTTTGGCTCTGTTGGTTTATTATAGATATACAATTTCACCATAATTTTATTCATTATCCTCAACATTACCATATCCTTGAGTTATGAAACTCTTAATATAATTTTATATTTTTACCCTGTTCAAATTATTCTATAACATGAGAGCACTCGAATTTCATTAAATCCATCTAACCTTTAAGGTTTATATAATCATTGTTGTTCTCGGTTTTTTTGTGCTTGTTATTGCTTTATATGGTCAATATTTACTTACATTCCTCCTACAATCAATCTATCGTTATTTCTTAGCACTGCTGTCCTTACTCTGGGCTTTCTCACAATGTAGCAAATTTCCTTTGGGTTCTGTTTTGCATTTTACATTTTCTTTCTGATTGCTTCAAATAGGTTAATTCTTAGAATGTATCTTCTGATCCACTAATTTTCTCTTCAACTGTTAATCTGCTAGAAATCTGACTTACTATATTCATAATACTAGGTATTATTTTTGTGCACTTGTCAAATTTGCATTTGATTTATTTAAAATTTTCAGATGATGTTGAACTACATTATATTATTTTGATTCATTTAATATACTCACAATAAATATTTTAATGTTCATATCAGAAAATGCTCGAGTGCCTATGCATATGTTCTAATGTCTATCATTTATCAATATTTTATTTTATGCATGTGCTTTTTTATTTTCATATATCTAATTAGTTTTGGTTGTGTGCCATACACTAGAGATAGAAGTTGTTGCTATTCTTCCAGAGAGGGGGCAGCTCTTGTTTTATTCAGGTCAGGAGAAGTTTAATTAATCTGATCAGGGACTAATGCAATTGAACTCTGTACTGTATACGTCTTGAAGACTGTTTATTTCCCTTTAATGTCGCAGCTAGAACCAGGACTTGTTTTTGAAACAAAAGCCTGAGATGTTTTGCAGAGATTGTCTCAAGCTCTTGTCTTTCCACCCCAGTTTTAATATTTCCAGTATCGAGAACATGTCAAACTTCTCCTCCAGTTCTGAGACTACCAGCTGCACTTTAAAACCAGCTAATGCTTCTGTGAAGTCACATAATGAAAGGCTGAGCTGAGCTCTATGGGCTCCCTCTCTTGACTTGATTTCAGAAACACACCTTTCCAGGATATCTGCAGTCATTTTCTGATGACTTCAACATTTTTACAGCCCTTCTGAAGACTTTATAGTTCTCAAGGGACGGATTAGTAAAAAATAAATCAGTTTCCTGTCTGAATAAAGACATATTTTTTAAAAAATTTTAAAACAATCAATTGCTGAGTTACTTTGGTCAAAGCAGTTCAAGTACTCAATAATAAGTAGGAAAAACAATTTCTATAGTATAGTTGAAATAGAGGATTTTAAATAATTATCTAAAAAAATGGGAAAAAAATTGAGGTAGATATTTATTCCAAAATGCCATAAAAAGGTCTCAAATCAGTTTCATCCATTCAAACTTAAAACAAATAGAAGAATCATATTTTTAGTCAACTAACTGTAGGTTGATTGTGACCCCTAAAAAGGTTGTGTCAGTCCTAATCCTGGGTAACATTATTGTTTATTTCTTTTACATTTTTGGTATTGGAAATTGAACACAGAGATGCCTTACCACTGAGTTATATCACTTTTTAAAAATTATTTATTTTAAGACAGTTTTCACTAAGTTACTGAGGACAGCCTCGAACTTTTAATCTTTCTGCCTCAGTCTCCTGAATCGCTGGGATTATAGACATGTCCCATCACCTGTCTTGAGCGACATTATTTGAAATTAGGACCTTTTCAAATGAAAGCAAGTAAAACTGAAGTTATCAAAGTGATCCCTAAAACAATGTGACTAGTGTCTCCATAGGATTCAAATGCTCTGTGAAGACAGACTTGCAGAAAGACAACCATGTGTAGATGAGGAAAGAAATTAGTTATTTGGTCACAGATTCCTCTGGCTACCAGCAGGTGGAAGAGGCAAAGGAGTATGTTGCTCCACAGGGTTTGGATGGATCAAGGTTTGATCAATATCTTGATTCCAGACTTTTAGCATTCAGATCGGTGAGACAATAGTTTTCTGTTGTTTCAAGTCCCCAGATGTGGTATTTCATTACAGCATTCCTAAGAAATGAATGCACAGTCATCTGTAGGACTTTACATATATATTTGAGAGATGCCTTAGAAATCTTTCATGTACTTAAAGTTGTGTTTCACATAGATTTGAGACAAAATGGCAAATATAAAAGGAAAAAGCAGGGGTTAATCAAGTACATTTGTGAATATCCCTTGCATGAAGTTCTGAATTTTGAGAAATATTAATAAAGAATTAGAGGGGAAAAATAGACATTACTCTTTAAAAGAAGAAAAAAGTACATAAATTTCAGATCCACTTCTGGCTAAGAATGACTTTCAATCATGCTGGAGATAAACTAGCATATTAATTACGATTTGTTGAAACTAAAATATGTGTTTTGGTTAATAGTTTAACAACTTGCATATGGTTTATTTCATTATTATATTTTGTATTTCAGTGGTTTTCTGAATATTTCCGATTGTTGATGTTTCTGCTGAGCCAGATGGTCACACTGATAAGTGTCGTCAGGATTCTGATGCTCAGAATAAATTGATGATTCAAGAAGCAGTTTTACAGAAAGGGGCGAGAGTAAGTATTCGATGTCTACATGACCCACATTACAGGTTGAAATTCAAAGACTCTTGAAATGTTCTGTGACATAGGCAGATTGGAAAATAAACAAAGGCATTAATAAATGATTAGGATCCTTTACAGGGAGTTGGAGTCAAAAAACCATCTTTGGATTTAAAAAATGACCCACTCACTATGCTTGACTTTGTAAATATATTCAGAAGAAATAAAAATTGTGCAATATAATTAGATGTTTTGCCTTTCACAGCAAGAAAAAAAGAGGGGGGCACATTTATGTTTTGACATTAAAAAAAAAAACCTATTTTTTTGAAGTGTGGTTTACTGCTTAGAAGCTTATTTGATTTTTCTTCTCCTTTTCTTCCTATGCTGTTTTATTTAATTTCTTTTATATTGTTTTCATTCTTTCCTTCTTTGCCCTATTTTTTTCCAAGTGCATTTTACATGGATATGTCCCCTTGACTTAATCTTTGCAGATTTCTTTGAGTCCTCAGCAGGAGATTATTTTAAGTTGGCATGACCAAAAGAAATGCTATGACACCTTTGTTCTGAATCAGATAATTTATTTTTGTACAATGACATTCTCAAGAAACTGTAATATACTTAAACCTATGACAATTTTAATCACAACCTGTCAAAGTCTCAAGTGTCTCTTATCTGGTTATGTTAGGATGAACATTTCCTTACTATATTTAGCTTTTGTTTCTCCTATTTAACGGAGAAAAAAAGTGATAGTTTTAAGTGCTAATACCACTGCATATTAAAACCCTTCTGTATGTTTAAAATTTTGGAGAGTAGAGAGATGAAGAAATTTAGAATAAAAATTAAAATATGAAAATGAATCAAGTACATGTCAGAGGATTGGAATGTCCCTATTCCCAACACTTGAATGGTCAGTCGGTCAATGACTCCTAAATCCCCAAATCCTAAATGGCCTTTCTATAAAATATGACTAAATAAACAGAAGACATTTATAGACCTCTTCATTGTGTCATTCTAAAATCCCAGGGGAAAATAATAAGGATCACAAAGGTATTCCATGCTAATTTTCAACAAAACACTGCCCAGTGTGGATAAAGTCCTCCTATGTTTTTCCCTTGTTGCGGAAGGAATCCAGTATATTTAAGCCAAAATGTTCTTAAGAATTCGTGACCCCATCAGGAAGATTATCACTGTTACAGGAAACATGCCTTGGGATATCATTGCTTGCCTCCACTAACCAATGCATTCAGGCAATTAATTCACCTTCTTCCTGATTTTTCACTCCATACCTGGTGAGACACATTCCATCTCACGTCCTATTGAAACTTGATTTTAGAAGAAACAATGTAATTATCAGGCTGACGAGAATATTCTAAGCACAATTCCCAGCATTTTTCCCATACACATTTTAAATATAATTATAAACACAAAATCTACAGTCTGGAGCCAGACATACCTGTAATCTCAGCTATTGTGGAAGGTAAGGTAGGAGGATCAAAGTTCAAGGTTAGACAGGGCAATTTAGTAGAACCCTGCCTCAAAAAATAACAAAAAGGACTGGGGGTGTAGCTCAGTGATAAAGTGCCCTTAGGTTTGATTTCCAGTACTGTGAGAAAAAACAAATAGAATCTAGATAACTGTAGAAAAGTTACAATATAAATTAATTTGAAAATCTAGAGCATGAAGTCAGTGGAGATTGTAATGTTCTGCAAATACTAAGAATTAAATAAATGCATTTTACACCAAAGAAATTTCTGTTGATGTGAAGTATCTGATATCTTCTATGTTTTGCCAAGTTGGAGACAGAATTCCAAAGGAAAATTCGTTATTCTTGGTATGGAAGAAAGAGAAGATGAGACTAATATTTTGAGTTCTAATTAACTACCAGATAGTACACTGAAAATTTCAGTATTATTGCACAAAAAAACATATCACCTTAGATACTGATATCCCTTTTTATAGATTCAAAATTAAATAACTTAGAACAATTGAGGAGTCAGCAAGGGTGGTAAATTACAGACCCAGAGTTCAAAAAGAAGTCAGACTGAATGTAAAACCCATGCACTTCCCACTATTGCTCATTTATAGCTGCACTAAAGCTATGTTCTGCAAAATGCGGTATGCATGTCCTAGGGGATACTTTAAATGTGGTGTGTGGGCATAGATAATTTTGAGAATGTTACCATCAGATCATTAATTTCCATTTGTTTCCTTTTTTCAATCTAAAATTGAGAACACACCTGTGTTTGTGGTGTCTAGCTGCTTCTCCTACCCTAATTCTTGTTTCATAATAGTTCTTCTATCATATTGAAATAACACTGTTCTTGTCTCAAATCTTACTCATGTGCCTTGGGTGAGGCTGTACAAGTTTCTGGTCTCCAAACAGTTCAAATGAGAATGGGGCAGAATTCTCTATTAATCAAGGCATCACACATCCACAAGAGGCCTGGTGTCCATCATGTTTTATAAATATTTCTGGGAAATAGAATTTTCACCAACTCTAATACTGTGAATTCAGATATAGCATATGTTTGGCAACCAGGGTTCAGGTGGTTAATATTTTCTCCCATTCTGTAGATTCTCTCTTCACATCTTGATTGTTTCCTTCACTATGAAGAAGTTTTTCAGTTTGATACTATCCTACTTATTGATTCTTGATTTTACTTCTGTACCTTAGGAGTCTTGTTGAGGAAATCATCTTCTAAGTTGACATGATAGAGATTCAGGCCTACTTTTTGTTCTATTAGCTGCAGGGTCTCTGGTCTAATTCCTAGGTCCTTGATCCACTTTGAGTTGAGTTTTGTGCAAGGTAGATATAGGAGTTTAATTTCATTTTGCTACGTATGGATTTTCAGTTTTCCCAGCACCATTTGTTAAGAGGCTATCTTTTTTCCAATATATGTTTATGGTGTCTTTGTGCAGTATGAAGTAATTGTATTTAAATGGGTTTGTCTTTGTGTCTTCTGTTCTGTGCCATTGGTCTTCATGTCTGCTTTGGTGTCCATACCATGTTGTTTTAGTTACTTAATTCTGTAGTATAATTTAAGGTCTGGTATTGTGATACCTCCTCATTCACTTTTGTTGCTAAGGATTGCTTTGGATACTCAGGGCCTCTTTTTTTTTTCAAATAAATTTCATGACTGGGGCTGGGGCTGTAGCTCACTGGTAGAGCACTTGCCTCCCACATGCAAGGCACTGGGTTTGATCCTCAGTACCATATACATATACATAAATAAAGATAATGTGTCCATCAACAACTAAAAAAAATTAAAAATAAATAAATAAACTTCATGACTGCTTTTTTCTATTTGTATGAAATGCATCATTGGAATTTTAATAGAAATTGCCTTAAACCTATATAATGCTTTTGGTAGTATGATGATGTGATATTTATTTAAATCAGGGTAAACATATCTATCTCTTCACACATTTATCACTTCTACATAGTAAGACATTTAAAATTATTTCCTCTTTTGAAATATGTGCATTTACGAATATCCCACAGTGAATTCCACATATATATATATGTATATATAATCATAATGCATCAATTAAAAAGCAATAAATAGAAGAAAGACTATTCTGTGAACAAAAGGGTCAAAGGGGATGGAAAGGTGATGGAAAGAACTAGGGATTGAAATGGGACAAATTATGTTATATGCATTTATTAATATGTAAAAGTGAAGCAAATTATCATGTGTAACTATAATGCTCTAATAAAAATATTAAACACTTATACATAACATTACTGTTGTCTACAGTGACCCCAGTGTACAATTACACACCAGAACATCTTACTCCCACCCACCAGTAACCTCACCCATGATCAACCTCTCCACGTTCCTTCCCCATACTCTCTCTGTCCTAGGGAACCACCTTTCCACTCTCAGCTTCTATGCAATCTACTTTTTATATTATGGTGGACAAAAATTCACAATGATATTTATACTCATTTAGGCTTTCAAATATTAATACAATGATGTTATTTCAAAATGTCAGTATTTACTAAGCACTAGAAATTATCTTCTTTGTGACTTTTTAAATAAAGAATAAAAATTGCAAGATGACACATTAAAAACATGAGGGAACCTCTGACTTTTAAATCATTTAATTTATAGTAGCCAAGTTATAGAAGTAGGCTAGTTGCCCATCCACAAATGAATGGATAAAGAAAATGTGTTATATATACCCAATGGAGTTATACTCAATCATAAAGAAGAATGAAATTGTGGCATTTGCCAGTGAATGGATGGGACTGGAGAACATCAGGTTAAGTGAAATAAATCAGACTCAGAAAGTCAAGGGTTGAATGCTTCCTCTCATATGCAGGAGTCAAAGAGAAAATCAAAAAAGTGAAAGAAAGGGAGTCTCATAAATATAAAAAGAAGAACAGTAGAGTAGAGAAAGATGATCGACAAGGTTCTAGCAGAGGAGAGAATGGGGAAGAACCGCAGATTGAAATTAAACAAATTGTGCCCTGCACACCTTAATACTTCACAAGGAATCTCCCTCTATGTATAATTATGGTGGCCACATAAAAATAAATAAATAGAAAAAAGGAAGACGAGGTGGAAAGAGGAAGGGAGGAAAAAAAGGAGGGAGTACTAGGGAATGAAATGAAGCAAATCATGTTATGTGCATATATGAATATGCCACAATCAACCTCAGACTTGTGCATAAATAAAACACTAATAAAAACATACTAAAAATTTTCAAAGCTAAACAAAATATCTATTAGTGGGTATTTAAGAAAAACCAAAAGCATGTATTCTCCTTTATTAAGCAAAGCACAAAACTGCTAGGAGATATGGGGTTTGCTTGAACCAAAGGCTGAGATTCATAAGTGGGTGCTATTTAGTCCCTCAGATGCTAGCACAGAGCAAGAAGCAGAAAAACATTCTTGTTACTCAAACCATGAAAGAACTGAATTTTAAAACATTCTTTGAACATTCTTTGAAATCTTCATAAATTGTATTCAATGAGAATTTAAATGGGGAGAGCTATTTGCTAAAGGACATAGAAACATTTCACCTTCATCTGGTTATATTGTAGTGTGAACTGAGAAAAATAACTTTAGTAATAAATAAAATTAACTAGACTTAGTTGTCATGGCACCTCTAATAAAAAGGTTGTTTTGCTTTTTTACATTGAACTTTCTGTTTATAGATAAAAATATTCAAAGTGCATATTTAACCCATGTACCTTCCATATTGAAACAAGTTTAATAATGTACTTTAAAATTTATATTTCTTATACGTAGTCATAGTAGGCATCATTTGGTGAATTCAGAAGTGTTTTTGTTTTTTCATTTCCTAATGCAATATACTCATGCTGACTTGGCACATATTCTCACATAAATTTTACAGCTCAAATTATTTGGTGAATCCCGGGGAACTACTACTTGTGATAATCTACAATATTGAACATTTTGTATTTCAAAGGTTTATTTCAATCCATTTCTTCTCTCATACTTTAAAGCATCTTCATCATCTCATTTCATCAGATGTTTCCACAGGATGTCACTGATATCCTAAGTCTAACTTGAGCCAGCGAAGATTGCCATGTGGTAGCTCCTGAACTTTACTAGGGAGAAAGACCACTTGTGGACAGGGCCATCTGATTCCACTGGTTACTTCATTTAATGTCCCCAAGAACTTCATTTCCCTTATGAAGATGAAGGTTCTATGCATAGAGAAAGTAAGAAATTCAATCAAGTTCACTATTATGAAGCAAGTTTCCCTGAAATTCACATGTTGAAGTTTAACCTGCATTATGATTGAATTTTGCCTGTAAAGTGGTAATTATATTAAATGAGATCATAAAGTTGGAAACCTCATTCAGTATGATTGGTGTTCTTATAAAGAGAGCAAGACTGGCACTGAGGCCAGGAAGTCCAAGGAGAATATGGCCTTGGGCAAGCCAAGAGAGAGACCTTGGAAGAACCAAATCTTCATCTGAGATTTCTCAGCCCCTAGAACTGTGGGGACATGAATTTCTATTAAGTCACTACTAGTTTACGGTATTTTGTTGACAACTTAAGCTGACTAATACAGTCACTCAAGTTGTAAAGGGCAAACACTAATCTTAAGATCACTTCTTAATAATTTGAAATTTTGTTCCTATTAGATTAAGCAGCATTCCTACACAATGCCTTTCCACCATGATGTTTGATCTCACCTTGGGCCCAGAACAACAAACTCAGACAAACAGAGACTGAGATCTCTGAAACCATAAGCCAAAATAAACTTTTCCTACTCCAATTTGTTCTTGTCAGTTATTTTGGTCATAGTGACAATAAAAATAAAACTGACTAATATAATTTCAAAATTGGGTTGTGAACCTTGACAAATGGGTTTTTGACTACATCACTGCAAAAGTCACAAATATTAAAATAAAGAATTTATAATCTTTAGTTAGACATAAATAGTGCTCTAACTTAACCTTCTGGGCTAAATTTCTATTGATAAAATAATTTTTTCAACAACTCCCAGATCATCCAAAGATAGACTATCAGATTTGAAGTTTTGTTATCCAAATAGGATCATTTTATTATTCATGTTTTTCATGATTTTAGTGTCATTTCACAAACCTTAAAGATTCTCATGAAAGCGAACAGGCATTAATTCAGGTTTTCAAAGACCATGTAATGCTGTAAAATTACTAACATTCTAAATTATTAACGTATAAAATTCCAGAATTCATGTTAAATGACTAAGGCTCAGTTAAATCAAGTTTTATCCAGGGAAAAATCTATTAATCAAATATGAATAATTGAGCTGTTAATTAAATACCTTACCTGTGCCCAGTTTTTCAAATACCTGAAATCTGATCATTCTCTAATTCAGCATAAATGTTGACAAGAGATAGCATAAATTGGTTCACGTTTAATATGACTATGGTTTGGGAGAAAAAACTCATACACATTTTGTAATTTTTCATTACCCAAAACCACAGCAACAATTTACAAAGTCTCACAAAGGATAATCAAGCATGTTTCTTTGTTGATTCTTGGTGAACTGTACATTTCTCTATTCATTTAACAGATATAAATGGGATCATAATTTGTACTACAAAATCAAATATAGTAGTAAACAAACAGATTATAAGTATTTTCAGTATAATGTTGTACTTTCCCACTATATTCTAGCTAGACTTGATTGGATCTCTGTTAATAGAATAGGTTCATGATCTGAAATGCTACTAATTAAAAACTCAAGCCAAAGGCCATGCCTGGTTATTTCTCAGTTGTACTCAAGTAGCATTAAAGTCAATGAATAAAATTGAAGTTAACAAAATGTTGAATCAATAAGGACTTGAGGTTCTATTTTAATAAAAGGGTCAATTTCGCATTGATCATTGTGTTATTTCCTTGCATTCTTCTTCTCCATACGGTCCTCATTCCAAATAATACGACTGGTCAGGTACACTTGTCCACTCTGTCAACAGAAAAGCAGTGGTGTTCTGTCCCCACGCGTGTAAACTCTAAATGGCCCGATGGGAGGCAGCAGATGATTGAGACAACCTGGGTTAGGAATTGAGGTGAACAACAAGATTAGTGAAACAAAGCTAGGGCTGGTCTCAGCAGTCTGAAACCTAGTAGGATTTTGTTATTTATTTGCATATTTACTCGCCTTCTGCTTGTGCATCTGTGATTTTTATTCTGGAGGCACAGACAGCTTCTGTTGTCTTGCACAGAGTTTATGAAAGGGTTCTACACCTTTCCTAAAAACAATTTAGGCTACTTTCATATTTACTTAAGTCAATTAGAAATAAAGTCTAAAGAGGTCATTTGAGATTTGATTTGCTTATTTTAAAATATATAAGTATACTCAAACTTTTCATCAGAGGTTCTTGAACTGCTAATTTTCTCTCAGAAACTATAGGGGTCATTTAGGTCAAGTGCTTCCTGGGACAGTTTTAACTTGGGGTAAATTCGAGGTAGTCAGTTTGGCAAAGCCAAGAAATCATCCCTAAGGTGATGTACTTATGCAGCAGTAACTCTTGGCTTTATTCTTCTTCTCCTTCTTCTTAAGGGGAACATCAACTGGCTACAAGAGCATATTTTGTTTTTTTTTTTTTTTTTCTTTTTCTTTGAACTTTATAAGGTAAAATAAAGATGTTATACCCATGTATGCTTTTTAAACCTGAACTCAATCTCTAGAAATTTTTGTTTTTTGGGAGTAGGGCTAGGAGTTGAACCCAGGGCCTTGCTCATGCTAGGCAAGGGCTCTACCACTGAGCTACCTTACCTTTTTTTTTTTTTTTAAAGAGCATGAACTTTTTTGTTGTTGTTTTTATTTTTTTTATTTATTTATTTATTTTTTATTGTAAACAAATGGGATACATGTTTTTGCTCTGTCTGTACATGGCATAAAGGCATGCCATTTGTGTAATCATAAATTTACATAGGGTAATGTTGTTTGATTCATTCTGCCATTTTTTCCCTTCCCCCCTCCCCTCCCACCCTTCCCCTCCATCTATACAGTCCTTCCTTCCTCCATTCCTGCCCTCCTCCCTAAACCCAACTCCAACCCCAACACTAACACTTCCCACCCCCCATTATGTGTCATCATCCACTTATTAGCGATATCATTCTTCCTTTGGTTTTTTGAGATTGGCTTAAGCCATCTCACTTAGCATGATATTCTCCAACTTCATCCATTTGCCTGCAAATGCCATAATTTTATCATTCTTTATGGCTGAGTAATATTCCATTGTATATATATACCACATTTTCTTTATCCATTCATCAATTGAAGGACATCTAGGTTTGTTCCACAATCTGGCTATTGTGAACTGAGCAGCTATGAACATTGATGTGGCTGTATCTCTGTAATATGCTGATTTTAAGTCCTTTGGGTATAGGCCAAGGAGTGGGATAGCTGGGTCAAATGGTAGGTTCCATTCCAAGTTTTCTAAGGAATCTCCACACTGCTTTCCAGAGTGGCTGCACTAATTTGCAGCCCCACCAGCAATGTAAGAGTGTACCTTTCTCCCCACATCCTCGCCAACACCTGTTGTTGCTTGTATTCTTGATAATCGCCATTCTAATTGGGGTGAGATGGAATCTTAGGGTGGTTTTGATTTGCATTTCTCTTATTACTAGAGATGTTGAACATTTTTCCATATGTTTGTTGATTGCTTGTATATCTTCTTCTGTGAAGTGTCTATTCATTTCTTAGCCCATTTGTCAGTTGGATTATTTACATTCTTGGTGTAGAGTTTTTTGAGTTCTTTATAGATTCTGGAGATTAGCGCTCTATCTGAAGTCTGATTGGCAAAGATTTTCTCCCACTCTGTAGGCTCTTTCTTTGCATTGCTGATAGTTTCCTTTGCTGAGAGAAAGCTTTTTAGTTTGAATCTATCCCAGTTATTAATTCTTGCTTTTATTTCTTGTGCTATGGGAGTCCTGTTGAGGAAGTCTGGTCCTAAGCCGACATGTTGAAGCTCTGGACCTACTTTTTCTTCTATAAGATGCAAGGTCTCTGGTCTGATTCCGAGATCCTTAATCCATTTTGAGTTTAGTTTCGTGCATGGTGAGAGATATGGGTTTAGTTTCATTCTGTTGCATATGGATTTCCAATTCTCCCAGCACCATTTGTTGAAGAGGCTATCTTTTCTCCATTGCATATTTTTGGCCCCTTTGTCTAGTATGAGAAAATTGTATTTATTTGGGTTTGTGTCCGTGTCCTCGATTCTGTACCATTGATCCACCTTTCTATTTTGGTACCAATACCATGCCGTTTTTGTTACTATTGCTTTGTAGTAGAGTTGAAGATCTGGTATTGCGATACCCCCTGCTTCACTCTTTCTGCCAAGGATTGCTTTAGCTATTCTGGGTTTTTTATTCTTCCAGATGAATTTCATAATTGCTTGCTCTATTTCTGTAAGGTACATCATTGGGATTTTAATTGGAATTGCATTGAATCTGTATAGCACTTTTGGTAGTATGGCCATTTTGACAATATTAATTCTTCCTATCCAAGAACATGGGAGATCTTTCCATCTTCTAAGGTTTTCTTGAATTTCTTTCTTTAGTGTTCTGTAGTTCTCATTGTAGAGGTCTTTCACCTCTTTTGTGAGATTGATTCCAAAATACTTTATTTTTTTCGAAGCTATTGTGAATGGGGTAGTTTTCCTAATTTCTCTTTCTGAAGATTCATTGCTTATATATAAAAATGCCTTAGATTTATGTGCATTGATCTTATATCCCGCTACTTTACTGAATGCACTTATGAGATCTAAAAGTTTTCTGGTGGAATTTCCTGGTTCCTCTAAGTATACCATCATATCATCAGCAAATAGGGATAGTTTGAGTTCTTCTTTTCCTATTCGTATCCCTTTAATTTCTTTGGTCTGTCTAATTGCTCTGGCTAGAGTTTCAAGGACGATATTGAATAGAAGTGGTGAAAGAGGGCATCCCTGCCTTGTTCCAGTTTTTAGAGGGAATGCTTTCAGTTTTTCACCATTTAGAATGATATTAGCCATGGGTTTAGTGTAGATGGCCTTTACAATGTTAAGGAATGTTCCCACTATCCCTATTTTTTCTAGTGTTTTGAGCATGAAGGGGTGCTGTATTTTATCAAATGCTTTTTCTGCATCTATCGAAATAATCATGTGATTCTTGACTTTAAGTCTATTGATATGGTGAATTACATTTATTGATTTCCTGATGTTGAACCAACCTTGCATCCCTGGGATGAAACCCACTTGATCATGGTGCACTATCTTTTTAATATGTTTTTGTATGCGATTTGCTAAAATTTTGTTTAGAATTTTTGCGTCGATGTTCATTAAGGATATTGGTCTGAAATTTTCTTTCCTCGATGTGTCTCTGTCTACCATCCAACCAAGAGCGAATACACTTTCTTCTCAGCAGCACATGGATCCTTCTCTAAAATAGACCATATATTATGCTACAAAGTTAATGTCAGCAAATACAAGAAGATAGGGACACTACCTTGTATTCTATCAGATCATAATGGATTGAAGTTACAAATTAATGAAAGAGTAAAAAACAGAAACTACTCCAACACCTGGAGATTAAACAATATGCTACTATATGATGAATGGATAACAGAAGATATTAGGAAGGAAATTAAAAAATTCTTAGAGGTAAACGAGAACAAAGAAACATCATATCAAAATCTCTGGGACACTATGAAAGCGGTACTTAGAGGAAGATTTATTTCATGGAGCGCATTTAATAAAAGAAGTAAAACTCAAAAAATAAATGACCTAACACTACAGCTCAAAGCCCTAGAAAAAGAAGAACAAACCAACACCAAAAGTAGTAGAAGACAGGAAATAATTAAACTGAGAGCTGAAATCAACGAAATTGAAACGAAAGAAACAATACAAAAAATTGACAAAATAAATAGTTGGTTCTTCGAAAAAATAAACAAAATTGATAAACCTTTAGCCACACTAACAAAGAGAACACGAGAGAAAACCCAAATCACTAAAATTCGGAATGAACAAGGAAATATCACAACAGACACGACTGAAATACAAAACATAATTAGAAGCTATTTTGAAAATCTATACTCCAACAAAATAGAAAATTTCGAAGACATCAACAGGTTTCTAGAGACATATGAATTGCCTAAACTGAACGAGGAGGACATACACAATTTAAATAGACCAATTTCAAGTAATGAAATAGAAGAAGTCATCAAAAGCCTTCCAACAAAGAAAAGTCCAGGACCAGATGGGTTCTCAGCCGAGTTCTACAAAACTTTTAAAGAAGAACTCATTCCAATACTTCTCAAAGTATTCCAGAAAATAGAAGAGGAGGGAACTCTCCCAAACTCATTCTATGAAGCCAATATTACCCTGATTCCTAAGAGCATATTTTGAATCTATCTTTAGAAACACTTTGAGTTAGGAAGATTAATAGCACGGAATACAATTCTTTGCAAGCTGGAATTGGGTAGCTTAAAGACTGAGGTAAGGATCAGTAAGCACCGAAAGCTTAGAAGAGGGATATGTAAACTATAACTTGTATTTGTTTTGTTTTGTTTTGTTTTTGTTTTTGTTTTTGTTTTGTATAGTTGACAGTTGAAAAAAAAACTGTGAGAACTTGAGAGTGACAATAATAATGACAAAGAATATGCCTTTGGGCCTTCAAATTCTGGAAATACTGGGCCTTTTAAAGAAAAAGCTTGCCAACTTTTGGTCTAGAGGCTATAAAAATCATCAGGATAGAGTTTCAATCAAAGAAAAAATAACTGTGGATAATATAAGGAAATTATGACATGAAACTCATAGATCCCCTGGGGCCCCGGGAGACCAGGTTTGAAGGTTCTTGATTAGAGGAAGCTTCTACTGTGCAGTAGGGTAGGCACATGAAGTCCACTATAGCTGCTGGAGAGCAGACCCCACAGTTTGTCCCAGCAATATTCTCAGTGGTTGAAGTGCCTCTTGGCTGCTATGCTGCATAGACATAGAGAGACTTCTAATTGTCTTGACAAAATGGATTGGCCCTGGTCCCCATTCTTTCACATGACTAGCTCCTGATTTACTATTACTGAGGCTTTGAATAGAGCCTCAGTTATCTTCTTGCATTTAACCTGCATAGCATGACAGGAAATTGGGGTGCACTGTGTGTGAGTTACTGCTGTTATTGCAGTTCTTCTTAAGACAGGTATGTTAGGGGAGATCTGGCACCTTTGCAAGGCTACATGCCACCCAGTAATTGAGTAAAGCAGGGGCATACATAGTAAGTACAGACACATTGATAGACAAGGGAAATGGATGGGATATGCATGAAGAAAAGCGGTGCCATCAAAAATGACACCCCTGAGACGGGCTGCTGCATATTTTGGTTCTCTTTCTACTTCTCAAAAATGCCTGCCTGCATTAGGGTTCCTGTTGCTGGATTTCCAGAAGATTCTTATTGATGTCCTAGACAGATGCTGTTTTATGTAAACTTGGGTGAAGAGAATACATTTTCAGTCTGTTAAAGTCTAATTGGAAAGACTTCCATGCTTCTTCACACAAACCTCCCACACAATTTTGGCTTCCTATGTAGGTCACAGGTAACAGAAACACATCTCAAATTAACTTCAGAGAAATTTAGGACCCTCCTGAAACCAGAAGATGGGAATGATATGGCCCTTCAGAATGTCTCCACCAGGATTTTGCAGTCCTTCTGCTGACTTTGACTTCTTTCTTCACCCCACTTTCTTTTCTTTAGTACGGGTAGATTTTTAAAAAGGGAAGAAAAACATTATGGAGAATATTTATACATAGATTTCATTTTAACAATTTAGGCACAAATAAGGGAAAGTATGTTTTATCTTCTTGAAATTCCAAATATTGATGACATGGCTTACTGTTTGAACTATCTTGTCCATCCCTAGGACAGTCAACTACAGTTAAGGCTATGACTACTATGTCTGGCCTATTTTGTTAAAGGTTTTATTCCTAACACACATATGGGTAAGTACAGGATATAGCTCCTAAGTCTATGAATATATAAGAGAACATAAAAGTCATTATATAATCTTCATACAATGGTAAGAGATGTAAGGAAATGTGTGCTCAATGGTTTAGTATATCCAATAAGAATTGGGACAGAAAGCTAAAGTTCTACTAGGTACCATACACTTCTTAGAACTCTTGTTAGGTTTGAGTAAGCCAAATGTCTTACAATTAATATAAATATTTTTAACTTGAGTTTTAAAAATCAAAGTCATACATGTAATTTGAGAATGCCTGATTCTACTAGAATAACCACCAACCAGTTGGCAGCTATGCATTTAACTTAATCATAGTATTATTATTACATTAAGAAGGACTGAGAATTTTTCACACTCTTCCTCTAAAAACGTGAAAATTCTTCGAATTTCAATAGCAAAGAAGCTATTGAAATATGACTCCAGGCTGCTATGCGTCCAGATTTCTTTTTGAAAGTTTTCCAGCATTTTCTCCTTTCTATGTCTAACTGTACCTATTGTTTTATTTTGATATTGAAAATGGACATTTATTCCTCCATAACTTGGCAGAACAACATCCTCAAGATTAAAGTTGAATGCAGCAAGCAATCCATGGTTGGTGGCCTTCTATTCTCTGCATGATATAAAGCTTTCTTCCTGGTCACCACAGCCCATGTCACGTGTTTTCTAGGTAACCATTCCTGAGCTACACAAAGTATGCCAGAAATAAGGGAAGCACTGGTTCAACAGTGTCAGTAGGGATCACATTTCAACTACTCTTGAAAGAAAATTCAGACGTATGTAGAGTTACATAAACAGTTACTGAGATGGCAATACCTTGGCCTGTGGTACATACGTGTTAGCCAGCTGCTTTTCAATATTTTTTATTTTCAAACTGAGGGCCAAGCAATTAACTAAATGTTGATACAGCTCTGCAATTGAGGAAAATGAGGTTCTAACAAAAATCTTAAATTCCCCAAAAACTTTCCTAATGCACAGGAAAACGTTTCATTGTAGTTAACTTGGCTTTTGATTGAATTTAATTAAAATTCTGTAGATCACCATTTGATCCAGAAATTTTACAGTATGGTTCTTCTTTTTGTTTGCCTGCCTTCCTTCCCTTCCCTTTCCTTCCTTCCTTCCTTCATTCCTTCCTTCCTTCCTTCCTTCCTACCTTCCTTCCTTCCTTCCTTTTTTTCTTTCTCTCTCTCTTTCTTTCTCTTTCCTGATAAATCCCAAAGTAAAAAGCTCATTCAAAAGGACTAGGAAAGGAATAGAAAAATTTGAAGTAGCACAAATGCATTATGTAGATTAAGTCCATCAGGAAGAGGGACAGAGTAAGGAGGCATCTGACTTTCAAAAAGTTACAGTTTTCAAGACTTTCTTGAAGTTAGATTTATGGTTTGAGATCTCAGCACACTAATTAAGGAAGCTGAATTTTGAGTATTCAGTGGTTTTTCTCTTAATTTTGGTAGAGGGCTGGTGTTGAAACTATAGTTCTACTCTATAGGAAGCTAGGATAATTCTGAGAAGACTTTGCTGCTTTTATCTAGAAGAACCTGTGAAGAACATGAGAGAGAGGTGCTCCTTGAGTTCAGGGCCTGGCCTTATGTGTGGTGTTTCGAGTTCCCTGTCCACACACTTGGTAAGAACACATGATAGGATCCATGATCCACATAATTCTGAGTCTAAAATATACACGACACACAACAGCCTTCTTTCACAAACCATGAAGACAGGGACTGCCTCATGCAAGCCTTGTATGAGAAGGGAGACTCACTGAGCTGATGTTCCCCTTCAGGCCCCAAAACACTCCCTTAATATTTCAGTCTCTCCCAACCATTATCCCAACATAAGCATTTACTCTTGGGGTCGAGGAAGTTATAACAGAATAAAATATTTTCATGCACTCTATAATTCTACTTATCTGGTAGATATCTGGAGATATTAGATATGGGTATGTACACATATATGTACATTTAAAATTCCTATAAAAATTGATTTTTTTCCAAAGCATCCACACATATGTTAGTGGGGGAAAATAATCCAATGTCCAATCCTATTTAAATTTAATTCCTGTATACTTTCAATCTTCTCTTCATGTTATGTTCAATACATCTTATTTAAAAAAATAGAGCAATCATAATCATCATCATTATACTCATCATTATAATGAAATATAATATATCACACCCTCACTATATTCTTATTTCAAAGGAAGGTGATTTTCAAAATACACAGTTAATATTAAATGCTTAGTGAGCAAAAGACATGAAAATAAGATTTCTTTTGAAATTTTCTGTGTAACTTACTCTCTGGATACTAATAGTATCAGAAAAATTTTAGATATAAAAGAGGTACATATCAATAAATAATGGTCTAACTTTTTAAAAACTGAATATTAACAAATCGTTATTATATGCACATCTACAAAAGGCATACATATTTAGAACTTTATAACATTTCTCCTTGGCAGAGAAAACCTTCCTGAAGAAGAAGGTAGAATTCTGTATGCTTTGTATAACTATCATGATTGCAAATGTTTAGTTAGCAGACTTTATATTCCACCTCCCGCTTAAATACCACTTTGGATAAAATTAAAACACAAGGAAAAAGAAAAATGTGTCCCTGGAAGTTACCATAGTTAGGAACTATTCTAGGAACTTATGTATCATTCAGTTTCTTTTCTTTTCCTTTGCATAATGAAGTTGGTTATGTATCCTTGTACACCTGGGCCCATTCTTGGGAATCTCTTTTCCCACATCCATAGATGCAATGGGTTGTAGCTTATTGAGGAGAATTGTATTTGCAGTACAACTATAATCAGTTGTGATCCCATTCTTGTATGAACAATGCCATAAAATGATATTGTAATGCATGCTTCATTAAGCACAATAGCCATTTTCAAGTGTAAATTCAAAACATTTCACATTATGAGTTATTAAGGCTCCCAATTTAGGCTCCCTTTAGAACAGGCTTGCAAAGTGTGTACTTGTATCTGTGCTTATCTGAATAATCTAGGCCATTAGGGGTTTTCAATTTATTCAGGAAAATCAAGAACACAGCTTCAGTAATGTCATTTCTATTTTGCTTGGAGCATAGCCTAAACTGAACTATCATGGGACTAATCAGCTCCCACAAATTTTGGCATTTGCCCTTTCTTCTTGGATTTCATAAGCTCTAAACTGACGAAGTAGTCTAAGGAAATTATGCATTTTGAAATTGGTGGAATTTTAGTAGCCATTGTTTGCCCTGTGATTATTTGGAATATGAAAATAAAATCATAATAATTTTTTAATGAACTTGGATGTATTCTTTTCAATTGATAACCATGGATTAAAATGTTACCTTGATATAAGGAGAGATTGATTAGGAAAATTAGTTGTCTTCGTACTCTATGATCAACACATTTATAAGAATTGGTTTATTTTCATGTTTTTAACTATCTACAATATATAAAAAAAACTTCTCAAGTCTGACCTCAGACGACATCTCTTTCCTAACTTTCAGGCCTGCAAGATACAAATCTCTAATGAAATGTTCACTTCCAAGTAGACTTTATCATCTCTCTCCAAATGATCACACAGCTCAGTAGGCATAAAATGAAGGTCTACCTTCAGCTGAGATTCAGGGAGCTACAGGTAAAAATGGGATGAGAGCAGGAGAGGTTGGATAATTGAAGGTGAACCTTGGGTTACAGCAGATCACAGAGAACACTCACCATGGGAGGCTAGAGGGTGATCCTGCTGGTCTTTTCTTGCAGGGTTGTCTCTATGCTGGGCACTAGTATCTACCCAAAACATTGAACCTGGTTTATTGTGTTTTCTAAATGGTTTTCTTTATCTATGACAAACATTGAACCTGGTCTACAGGGTCTTTCTTGAAAGTGTTCTTCATCTGGGGTATCACCTTGCTACATTCTACCACTAATGACAACTGGAGCTAAGAACACAGAAAGAGTGTCACAAGGAAGAATTAAATGATTCTATGTCATGAAAACCAATTGGATATCATTGTCCTCTATACAGTCCCTACTTTCAGCTTTTTAAAGTCCCATCTGTAGAAAAAAACACATCATGAATTAGAGACACATTTTTGTGACTATCAGATACTTGATTGGACAATATTCTCCTCTTGGACAATAGCACTTAATTGTGTCTAATTTATTTGTCTGCACATTATGCACCACTCTCAGAGAGAGAAATAAGCAGTGTATGTTAACAATACTCAGAATGTCTTGTTCCTCCTCTCAAGAATGATCTCAGATGAAAGGCAAGGATTCTAACAGGAATTCCATAGGTGGAATCTGGGCATCTTCCTGAAATACTTCTACTTCAGAGATTGAAATGTTTGAGAAAGCAGAGCTCCAACTCATGATTACTAAAATAACAGTTAAGGTCATTTTTGGATCCTCTCCTTTCAGACTTTTCACTTCTTTCCTAAAGCCCTTCCCACACCATCCCCAATATCACAACACCTTGCCAACAGAGTTCTCAACATAGAAATCTCCTAATGGTGCTCCCTGTTTGAAATGCTTTATGGTTCCCTGGTCACTTGTCAGAAAATTCAATGATATACCTTGGCTATAAACATTATACGATTGGTCTGAAGCATCTAAACCATACTTTTCTCAGTTTCAGTTTCTTGCTCTCCATATTTCCATTCATATACTGCTCTTATTTTTAACCCAAAAAGTGTGTAGTAGCCTGCAAAGAAGTGTCATATTTTGTATTCTGTATGTGTATCTTTTGATACAAGGAAGTCTTTTACAGAATGCAATTCCTCTGATTTTCTCAGGGAAGCTGCCTCTTTCCAAGATACCTCCTCTAGAAAGCCTTGACTGACTCCTTCTGGGCTAAGGAATGAGTTTCCCCAATATTATTCATAGCACTTTATTATTCAGTCTCGGTACTTGTCATCCTTTATTACAGACCTTTCTACATATTTGTATTCCCTTAGCGCATGAGCACCTTGAAAGGAAAGGAAATGTCTTATCTTTATGTCTTGGGGCAAAGCACAATCAGGACATAATAAACAGAATGAATGGGTATTTATTAAAGTCCATGTATTCACAGCAATTCTCCTCTCCCTAATGCTTCATATAGGAAAAAGGGCCAGACATTCTCTCATAAAAACGAGGTCATTGGCCTAATTTAGAATCTATCTTTATTCTTTCTTTTTGTGAGATTGTACTTTTCCATTATTTTTTTTTTAATTTTTACAGACTGCATTTTGATTCATCGTGCCCAAATTGGGTACATCTTTTCATTTCTATGGTTGTGCACAATGTAGATTCATACCATTTGTGTATTTTTTATTGTTTCCTTTTTTTCTCTTATTTGTAGTGGGCAGGATCTGTTTATACATCCAATGTATGTTTTATTACTTTAGCATCCAGCATAGAATTTAGTTTATTACCCATTTAATCATTTAACAAATCATGACAGAACATTCCCAGCACTATAAGGCTTGTTGATAATGAGGAAATTTAGAATAAGGAGGAGTCAAGTGGGGCTTATACTAAGTGAGATATTAATTTTGAACAGTCCGGCTGTCTTCCCCACCTTTAATTGTCAACCACTTGTATTTGTATCACTCTATCTTTTTCATTCCTCACTTACCCTTCTAAGTAATGAACAAAACTAAAACAAACAAACAAAAAACAATGAAATGATTAGCATATTGAAAATAAAGTGTTAAAAAAAAGTGTAGTTATGCTCACTAGAAATGAAAGTGGTAGAGATTTTAGGTAATTCTAAGTTTCTCATGCTCTTTTCATTTGTGATAAAATGTGTTTCATTCCAAAAGTTCAATCTTGGTGTCATAGTGTTATTTTTAATTATAAAGCAGAGACTTTTGTTTTGTTTTGTTTGCTTCTTGTTCACTTAGAATATGAAATAATAACTTCAGTTCCATTAGCATCACTTGAAAACAGCACACTGAATGAAAGTTATAATTTTAACACATCTGCATTTTCATATTCATAAATTTGTTCTAAAAGAAAATAAAATTTTATTTTCTCCTCAAAAAATTTTTGAGTAAAGGAGCACAGTGTTTCTGGCCTCCTAAATTCCTGGATGAATCATAAGATCTATACCGTACTGGGTCTGCCATAAGCTATGACAAATATATAGTAGGTTACCTATGTAAATAAAAGGACACATGGACTCTGTTAATAGAAGATACTGCTGTGTTTAAATAGGAAAAGTTTAAGGAGAGTGAAGAACTTAGATCTCAAATGGAATAACCCTGAGGAGATTCAGGCATTTTCTTGGGCTCCTGGGAAACATTGTTTCTCTATTTTCCTTGCTCTTCTATTGCTAATTGAAAATTTAAATCAGTGCCCACTTACCCTTGGAATAAAAACAATATGAAAAATAAAAATCACAAAACCTTAAACCTCTAAACCTTAAACTTTACAGTACCCACTAGAACAAATCCTTTCTCTAAAGAAGAAAACAGGAAAAAGGGACAACTCACAATAAAGCCTAAAGAAACTTCAACAGGGTTTAAGGGTTCTCCACAAGATACTTCATGTACACCAGTGAGTCACTGGTGGAGACTCCCCAACTATTAAATGACACATTGCCTGTCTATTGAATTCTCATGTGTTCATAAAAATACATATTGTGTGTATACATGTAGTGATCAAAATAAAAGTTACAGAAAAATCCAATATTGTTTTGGTCAATAGGTTAAATCTTTGCTTTTTAGATGAAATTTAAATGACAGAATATTCATATGTGATAGAGGTTCTAGATTCACATTTATCTTTTTTTTTTTTTTTTTTTTTTTTTTTGTGGTGCTGGGATTGAATCCGGGATCACACACACTAGGCCTCACATACACATCACTATTCTTTTGATAGATGATATAATTGTAATCTAGAAATATGAATTGATATAGTTGAGATTGCATGTGTTTAATACTGAGTCAAAAAGATCAGGTTGCATGATTTTCAAGCCAGAATGTTACACTAGATTGTTTTCAGGCAGACAAATGATTTAATAAGAAACACAAACAGGCAATTGATTTCCTGCTTGTCCATATCACCTTGACTAAGCCATTTACTAAATTATGCATATTAGCAGCAGGTAGGTAGCCATCAGCATATACATAAGAATGGCTCTTCTGAAATAGTCCTGCTGAGTTAAAATCTTTAAAAAGCTTCCAAAATTGCCTCATCAAAACTTCTTTTTTACATCTGTACCACCCTTCATACATGGATTTCTATTTGCTCATTATCTAGTTCCATACACTTTTTTCATTGTCTATGTGATCCATGAAGTCAAAGTTGTCTTATTCAACAATAACTGGACAATATATCATAGTGAACAAAAAAAAATAGCACCATAATATTTTAATATCTTTTTTGAAGCATGGCATAAATACAAAGTAGTATAAAAATCATAAGCATATAACCTGATTAGCTTTCACAAAGCAAAAACACTCATGTAAATAGCACCTCAATTGAGATACTGTCATATTTTTATACCTATAAACATATTCTATTTATATTTAACTTTGTAAGTGAAATTTCATTTTATGATCACGTCAGAGTGTTCTTGAAGTGGATTGACAAAACACTAAATTGCTTGAATAATCAAGCCTGCATTCAGCTTTTGATTACTAACTATATTATTCAAAAGCTTTCAGTTGAGCCTGAACAAAGAAAATGGATTAAAACCTGCTATGAACCTTCTTTTGTATATTTCCACTTCTTTATTTAATAAATAATCATATTGGGCAGTCACAAGCCTATATAATACCTACCTAGAAATATTTATTTGTTCCTGGACGTAGGTGGTGCTGTGCTAGTAACTATAATTTTATAGTATGCATTATACTTCTTGATCTTGTTAAGTTTTCTAAACTCTGCAGGACTAAGGTAATGAAAATTTTAGGAAATTACCTAAGTGTGAGTAATTAGATGCTCACTATCTTTTGAGGATAGTCATCCCCCAAAATTGACTCTCATCTATTTTTCAGTTAAATTTATTCAGCAAGTTCCCTTACTTCTGCCTTCTGAATTATCTTGGAAATTGTTATTAGTAACACATTTATTAATTTCCTATCAACTCCCTGTCCCACTCATTTCTTCTTACTGAAGTGGAGGTTATCCATGTGAGGAGCTTCTCAGGCTGTAGAAAGCATTTCTGGGTTCTGCCAGTTAGTGGTACACAGAGACCTGCAGAAGAGCACACACCCGCTCCACATAGCCACTTCTGAAGCCTCTACTTGCTTAGAGAGTCAGCCTCGCTGACTCATCTCACAATGAAGAAATCTTCCATTTATCAGTGCTATCACTTCTTTGCAGAGAATTTCTTTATTCATGCATGTGTTACCTTGTGTCTAGATTAGAGGGAGGACTTGATTGTGGTGCATTGAAAAAAATACCATGGTAAAAGCTTCTGTACTACCATGCTGCTTTACAGAGAAAGCTAAGACTCCTTTTCCCCACTTCCTCAATGACAACTCCACATGAAAGGCTCAACCAGGGTTTTCATTCTATAGTATGTACTATCACCATTTTATTTCCCCATGACAAAATCTCAAAGCTGATTTGAAGTTATCAGATATAAACTCTACCATGATTGCCCATTTCAGTTCGGGTGTTTCCCAGTCCTAAGAATGTACAGGTTTGAAAACATTTCCATGGAAAATTCATTAGTCCTCTTTAAAAAATCTAAAACTTCCTCTGATGCCAACATGATGCTCCCAAAGCACAGTGGCTACCTGTATCCATTGTAATTAATATTGTACCAAGAAAAACTAAAAATAGACACAGCTGCATAAGACGTGTTTTGAAAACAGGGTAAATATGTCCAGCCTATCCTGGACGAGAGTGGGTTAAATGAGTTGTCCTATGTTTTTAATAGATTTGCTCAACTCCTGAAAATTCCCAGAGAACTATGATTCCACCCTTACTTGACTAATTCTCTCCTTTCATGTATGGTTCTCAGTATTTTTCAACTTATGCTGGCATCTCTGTGTGTTTCCATCTCCCCAACAGATTCAAAGCTCCCTAGTGGTAGGGGTTCCAGCTGATGCACATAGGTATCCCCCTTCTGTATGGTGCTCATAATTAACAAGTGCCCATTAAATCTATATTAAACTCCATCTAAATCCTTTCACTTTTGTAGTTTCATTCAGATCAAGTTGGCAGCTTCATATCCTTTCTGAAAACCCTGAATAGATCATAAGAAATTTCCCAGATAAAACAATCTTTTTAGAAAATATTTTATTTTGAAGGCTACAAGGAAGGATTAGATTACAGAACGAATCTCAATTTTGTTTAATGTTAAGGTGATAAGAGATTTTTTCTATTAATGTTTAATTCATCATATTATAATACCTAAATAATACAAAAATTTCAAGTGTTCAAGACTAAGAGTATGTGAGGACCACAGTATATTGGGGGACAATCTAAAGGAAAATAGGATTAAAGTTTCATCAAACCTAATATGCAAGTTTTGATTTTCAGTGCTTAATAAGGTGAGTCATTAACACCAAGGAAAAAGTAGAATGCATGCTATAGCAGTGCTTTTATAGCATTTATATTCTTACATGGTAGAAAAAGGTACACTGTAGAATAAAAACTAGCAACAGAGTCAGTGTGGAAATAATCCATTACCACATCAATATAAAGTGAAGTCATTATGCAAAAATGGCATGTTCATTTCCAAACTAAAATTGGTCTTCTTTGTTCAGAACTCACCACAAATGTCTAGCAACTGGTATGAATTAATGAATGATCAGGAAGCACGACAACATTGTACCTGAAAGACCTCCATCATAATTTTTAAGATGTTTTCTCCTTTAATATTTCCAAAGCAACCTTATTGTTTTATCTTTCATTGCTCTTTCTTCTGTGGTAAAGAAAAAAAAAACAGGAATTTTAAGCTCATTTTTTTTTACAGCTCTCAATTTAAAACTAATGATATGCCACTGGAAGAAAAATCGTGATGACAACTCATCATAAAATTAGAGGTTAGGAGGTTTCAAATCAGGAATTTAATTTTGTTACTTTCTTGCTAAAATAATTTTGTATAGGCCACAAAAGGAACAAATCAATGTTGCCAAATATTTATAGCGTGCAATATATTTTTAATGTCGTTTGAAAACAGCACAGTGAACTGGAAGATAATTATAATTTTTTTTAAAACCTCCTTCCAATTATGAATAGCATGAAGATCTGTAATGTTTTCCCCCCTCACATTGTGTTTCTGAGTCTTTTATGGTGGGAATATATTTAAAGAAAACAAAGGACTTAAAATCAAAATGCTACAGTGATGCAGTCACATCAATATTCATAGCAGCTCAATTCATAATAGCTAGATTGTTGAACCAACATAGATGCCCTTCAGTTGACGATTGGATAAAGAAACTGTGGTATATATACACAATGGAATATTACTCAGTCATAAAGAAGAGTAAAATTATGGCATTTGCTGGTAAATGGATGAAGTTGGAAAATATCATGCTAAGTGAAATAGGCCAAGCCAAAACCAAAGGCTGAATGTTTTCTCTGATGAGTGCATGACAATATATAACAATGGGGGGTGGCAGGGGGAAGAGAAGAAAGAAGGAACTTTAGATGGTAGAGAGGAAAGGGGTGGGAGGGAGTGGGAATGAAAAAACAGAGTAGTAGAATGAAACAGACAATATTACCCTATATATATGTATGATTACATGAATGGTGTGAATATACATTGTATACAACCATAGAAATGAAAAGTTGTACCCCATTTGTGTAAAATGAATCAAAATGCGTCTGTAAAAATAAAAAATATTTTAATAAAAAAATAAAAAAACTGTAGACACTTAAATGAAAATGTAGAAGGACTCATGCTTCTTCCACATACCAGAGAATTTATAATATAAAAAGAGTACATTGACTTGCAATTACTTTATTTTGGAGGGTTGATATACAAAAGCACCAGAGGCTAAAAGAAAACATAATGGAGAAAATAATAAAACTGACACTTACTGAATGCACAGCCTGGCATGGGGGGCACAAATGTAAAACTAGAGATGGGAGCAGTACCAGGTCCTGAGTTGATTGACTGTTTTCCTTAGTCATCAGAGATCTTGGGCCATTCAGGTATGTAGGTATCTCACAACAGATATAGATATTCAAAATCTGGATTGTGAAAAAAATCTGAAAACACCCAGTTATGAATTTTCATACATGAACATTCCATGAATTAATATAAAAACTGTCCTGGAGTAGTTAGTAGTGTTACTTGGCAGGAAAAAAAATGCAAAACTCCTTTGAAGGGATTAAACTCTCAGATGAGCTGGTGGAAGGTCTCAGATGCGAGATAGAACAGTTGTCAAAACAAATGGTAAATATGATAGAGAAATATTAATTAGAAAAAAGAGTTAAATGTTTCATTAAGTTAAAAAGGAATTTCAATATGAAATAATAAATCATTATTTGGAAACAAAATGGAATCCAAAACATTATGAGATTTTGATACTGTGCCACAAGAAGATAAAGATAATTTTATATTTCAATAAGTCAAATATGCCTTTTACAAACCATAGCAAAGCGAAAAGCAGAATGATAGGAATCAAGTTAGAAAGAAGGAAGTAATATGGAGTAGATGAATTAACAACATAAAGTAACATCTTATTTTAAAATGAAATAGATCATTAATTTCATACATGGAAAAGACCCAAATATATCACATAAAAGATTAAGGTAATTAGTTACAGGATTAAAAATCAATTATATTCTCTTCACTGGAAATATAGTCTCATATTAAATACACAGAAATGTTAAAAGTAAAAAGTATAATAAAGCAAACTGGAAAATAGAAAATACTTAGCACTAAACAGAATGAAACCACATGAACTCATGGGATGCAGGTATAGCAACAGAAGAGAGAAATCTATGGGATTGCTCATATGGCAGCTAAAAGGCAGCAAATTGAAAGGCAGATGCTATTGCTGGTGGCATTCGCTGCCTTTGAGAAGCCCAGCATAGTTTTGGCAGATGGAGCCAAAATCAAATTCAAAGTTCACTACGTTATGTGCTAATTTAAAATCAGTCTCATCATGTCTCTTCTGTAAAACATTACCTATTCATCAGAAAAGAAAGAGAACTACCAGAAATGAAGGCAATGCACATTTGAGAATGTACTTGGATGACTCAGATGATCTCAACCTTAAATCCTGCTGGGTGAGGTTGGCCAGAAGCAGCAGCCTGTGCATCTGTACCCGAGGAGGCTCTTCCTGCTTTGCTGAAGGACCTTGACTGAGGGTTGTCCAGCAATGGGACGTGTTCTTCCTTTAGTCACTTCCCCATTATCTCCAGACTTGTATGACCAGGGCCCTGTCCAAGTTGAGGTAGAGGGCAGGGTTAGGAAGTCTAACTCAGAGCAGAAACCTTTAGAAAGTGTTGCAAAATGTTGCTAATTAAAATCAGCAAAAAGATGGAACATTCAAAGTGGAAAAATATTCTGAGAATACCAAACCTAGTATAGAGGAACAGACCTTCAATTATAAATGTATTGATAAAGATGCTGTTAACAGTGAAGGATCTTTATGACAGCTCAAAGGACTCTTATTGTTTACCTAGTTAATTAGTGACTTTGGATTTTAAATATTTTCAATAGTATATACATTTGATAAGAAAATTTCTGTGGAGTTTGAGGAAAAAGGATGATCAGAGCATGTTAAACATTCGAGATTGGCTTAACTACACCAAACCACCCCTTAACCCTACTGAAATTGCTTTATCAGCATCACCACATTCAATTTTACTCAGTCATTATCCTAAATGACCTGTCACTTTTTCACACTTTGAATATTTTTTTGATACTTTTAATCCATAATTCAAATCTTGAAATTGGTACCAATACAAATAAATTGAAAACAGATAGCAAGAAAAGATAACTTTTAGGAAATTTTAGCTTTATGTGAGGTTAGGCACCATTAATGAATTTGGGTTCAATACTAAAAATGAAAGCAATTTTCAAATTCTGTATTATTAAAATGTAGACAATAAATAGCATTTTACATTTAGAAGTTACTTAGTAATTTTGGAGTGAATTTAGCAGAAGTGCTTCTTTTAGTGGTCATAAAGAGCTGAAATTGGTAAGGACAATATGATTCAAATTAGGTTTAGATATCTGATTTAAGAGAATAAATAAAAGTAGCAAAATATTCTCAAATCATCTGGGGTCTCTCTAAACATGGACTTCCTGTGTTAGGAGCTACCTGTCTTTACCCTATTGAAGAATACCAAAAACATTGGAAAACTCTTATTTGTTATGACTGAATACTTCTCCCCTGATTATAAGCATATTAAAGGTATTTTCTTAAATGAATCAAGAAACGAAAAAAAAACCACTTCATTCTAACAGTTCAAAAAGTCATGAATTTTTTCCAACCCAAGGTGAAATGTGAAAGTCTATAAAATAAAATTCTTTCTTCATTTTTGAATTGTTATTATTCAAATTCATCATGAATTTCTTGAGATGAGTATCATTAAACCCTAAGGCTAAACTGCACAATGTAAAGGCAACAATGCTTCATTGTGAAATATTTAAATTGATAACATCCTGAGCTGGGATAACTCACAATGGTTAAAATTCAATTTGTAACATTTAAGCATCAATTTGTTTTTAAATATTAAGATGTAAAGTCAAGAGATGAAAAGTGGGAATGAATTCATAATGCATAGTTAAGTTCCATCTGGAAATGGCATAAATAAAAATGAATGAAGTAAATGACCTTTCTCGTTTGCATATTTAAAAACTAACTAGAAACAGACTGTTTCAAATTACTTCAATTTGAATAAGTTGTATAACCTGAGAAGTTTGCATTTCAGAACCCAGCATTTTATAGAACAACACACCAAGAGACTTATTTTGTTCAGATATTGTGTTACCTACTCTTGAGTAAAACCACAATTTTGGAACTCAGTTATAGCTGAAGTGAGCATTATCAGGACCTCTAAGTATATACTTGCAAATTGTCACGTTGACATGTCTTTCAAATAGCCACACTCATGCTATCTGTAGGTGTACATAAAAAACCCTACTGATAATCATTAGCATATGCAATTGCATTTTGTGCCAAAACTTCTTTTGACAAAGGGAGTTTATAACATTCATACTGTTGTTAGTTTATCACATTGAGAAAAGCTGCCAAATTTTTCATAAGCTTCAAAGCTGGCTGCATGTTGAAAAAAAATATTCAGGATGTCAGAAATAACCTCGTCAATGCTTTTGACTGGGGATATTTCTACTTCCCCAAATTTTATTAAAATTTTTATAAATATTTAAGTAAGAGGATAAGATGAAAAAATTCTATAAATACTTAGAATATGTGGACCATGATTTGTAAGCATTTTCTCTAACAAGAGATGTGTGTAGGATTAGTTTGATAGAAAAGCCAGAGGTAAGAAAACTATAATCCCAAATTGAAACCAGTTGGTTACTCCAGATGTGACATTGGAAAAAAATTTAAGCTTTGAGGCAATGGCAATGGAAGCATGATAGAACCATAGGAAATCATCAAAACAATTAATTAAATGTCTTCTATGGAGAAAATGAGCAAGCTTCCAAATTAGCTCTAGATACCTAGAATAGATAGGAATTAAAACAAACAAAAACTCAGACAAAGTAAAATGCCATACTCCAGGGTGACACTTGTGTCATATCATTGTGCAAAACATTTGGATTTTGGATCATTTTAGATTTCAAATTTTCAGCCTAAGAATGCTCAATGTGCATATTGAAATTTGTTCATTTTAATATTCTCTAGAGATTAATTTCTCTACAGATAGTTTCTTTACTGTTCTTTAGATATATTGTAAGTTTCAAAGTTTTCAAAAACTTTTGCATTTGGTTTCAGTATTCATAGCATATGATCAATGAAAGCAATCTAAGTATATTACAGCTTTTGATAAAATAATTTAAAATGTATTAACCAAGTTTTGATTATCCTTTTGTTTGGCATGGAGACTTATGACTTTTCTTAAGTTTCAGGATGATGAGAGATGTAGATACACTTTTAAAAAAAATTTAAAGGCAATAAAATGAACTAAAAGGGAGAAGGGAAATGATAATACCAGGTGACATCAGAACTTTCACTTTTGGAAAAGCATGTATCTGAGTTAACCAGAATATGGTTTCCACAGTTACTTACCTGTTTCCTTCCTTTACTCACAGATATGCACATACCTGAGGACCATTACCTCAACACATCAAAATTGCAAACATCCTGATAGAGAAAAGCACAACCTAAGAAACCTGCAGCTAACAGTGATATAGTTTTTCTACTTCCAAAAGAAGCTATTTTTAAAAATGCTAATAAAACATATTTGAAAGGATCATTAAAGATATATCAATTTCTTGACATACTATATTTCTCTGATCCTTAGGACTGATTTAACCAAAAGTGATATCTTTACTTTTATAAACATATATATACATAGATACATTTCTCTCTCCTTCTCTCTCTATATATATATATGTGTGTGTGTGTGTGTGTGCATGTGTGTGTGTGTGGGTATACCACATATATTCCATGTATAATGTATACCATGGATGTGTGATTTACTCACTCATAAGTATTTATTTTGTACATATTAGGCTTACTAGGTAAAAATAAAGAAAGGTTATACAACCATTTGATTAAAATATTAATCTTGAGATGTAGATAAAAAAGAAATGTTGATACAATGTCATGAAGAATAGTTTCCACTTTTACTTCATTTGAAAGTGGTTAAAATTAATGAGCTCAATATTTTGAAATATGTATACATTGTGGAATGATTAAATTGAACTGAAAAGAACATGCATTAACTTATACACAGCATTCTGTAATGAAAATACTTGAAATCTGTTCTAGCAAATTTCAATAATAAAATATTTCTATGAATGATAGCTGCCATGATGTAAATAAATCTCTTGCACTGAATCCTCCTAATTGCCATTTCATGTTCTTTCAAGAGTGTCTATCCAGCCTTGCCTCACCTAGCTCCTGGTAACTGCTATTCTACTGTCTATCTCTGAGTTAAACTTTTTTATATGCATATATAACTCAGATCAAGTGGTATTCACTTTCTGTGACTGGCTTATCTTAAAATGATGTGTTCTAAACTAATCCAAGTTGCATCGAATTGCAGGAGAATTTTCTTCTTTTTAGGGCTAAATGTTAATCCATTGTGTGCACACATCACATGTTTTTGTCCATTTATCCTTTGATGGACACTTAGATTGATTCCACATCTTGATTATTTCGAACAACATTGCAGTGAACATAGGCAATCGAGTATCTATTTGACATACAGATTCCATTCTCTTTGAATATAAACCCTGAAGAGTGTAATTGTTTGATTTTTATGGTTTCTTTTTTATTTTTCAATTTTTGTGGAAACTTCATAGTATTTTCTATAATTGTCATTCAAATTTATGTTCTCAACAAGTGCATACAGGGCTTCCCTTTATTCCATCCTTGCCAGCATGTTTTATTTTTCTTTTTTAAAGTAATAGTCCTTTTTACAGATGGGAGTTTCTATCACTTTGCTTTTAATTTACATTTCTCAGATGATTAGTGGTGTTGAATATTTTCTTATACCTACTAACCATTTGTATGTCTTCTTTTTCAGTTCCTTTACCCATTTGCAAATCTGTGAAAGTTTCCAATTTTTATTATTAAAATATTATATATCATAATTAACTTGGGGATAATTGACCTATTCCAATATATACAGTTAAATTGATTCTATGCATTAATATTTTGCACATTGCATAATGACAATTGTTTCTCAAATTGTTTCTGTTGTACATAGGAAGTTCATTATTTTAGCTTATTTTGTATAAATTCAGAGACAATTTCAGTAAATTTTTTTGTCTTCAAGGATATCAATTTTTTTAAATGTTCAGTTTTCAAAGTTGTGATAAAAATAGTCAAATCTGGAGAAGAAATAAAATTATATCATATTTCTGTAGGAAAGGAAATGACCGGTTCACATAAGTAAGTAGCTTGTAAGCAAATGCTTGATTGCTTTGGCACCACAGGAGAGAGTCTGTACATCACATTAGGTCTGGGAACAGTGCTGGGCCTGGGGTCTGTGAAGCAAAATTTTTATATAATTGAAGAAACAACTGTAGTGTATCATAAATGTCAGTGCAGTGTTACATGTTACAATAGAAACCATTTCTCTGGTTAAAGAATGAGAAGAGAATATAGTTGACTGTGTAGCTTTCTGGAAAGTTTTGTGGTTAGCAGGCTAACTCTGCCATCAGTTTGGTTAGCAAGTTTGGGATATTAGCATTTCATGTTACAAAGACAAGGAAATGTAATATTTGAAATATTTTTACAAATAATAATGTCAGCTGAAATGACTTTTCCCAACATTAATTGTGACAGGTTATCATTTTTCTATGTAGTTCTTTTCAAAAAAATAATAAATTATGTTTCTCAAAGAATTACATAGAAACCACAAAATTAGAAGACATAAATAAAATTTTGTTTTATAGAAGAACATTTTTATTCTTCTTTTAATGTATAGGAAAAAATTGCAGATGTTATAAAACGGACTTTAAAGTTATTAAATTTATATACACACATTTAATTTGTATAAACTAAATGTTTCTTTTTTCATTTTAGAAACGTTTATAGTTAATATACTTACATTTAACATATCCTTACCTATCCATATTATTAACTAGTGAACCATTAAAATTGATGAACCAGTTAGTAAGATCATATCTAAGCAGTTAAGTTTTGTATCTAGCTTTGCAATTCCTAGGTTGGTATACTGAATTCTTTCCTTACTAGACATATAAACTTAATCAAATTGTTTAAACTCATTGTGCTGTAATTTCTGGATTGAATAATGTGCAAAGAGTTATAATATTTCGTGTTTGCTGTGCCAATTTAAAATGATATACAGTTAGATAAATATCTTAGCCCTAAAGAAATCATACATGATTCTTAAGGTAGGACAGATAGAGTAAATCTTCAAACAATAAGGAAAATATATTGGTTTATATATAATGGTTCAGTAGTGTCCCTCTGAGAGAATTGTCTTCAAAATGTATCTTGGCGTATGCATACTGTCAGGCACATAGCACGTGAGTACACACACGCACATGTGTGCATGCACATAATACACAAAGGCTGAAAACTTTGGCTGGTGTGGTCCAAGACAGTTGCTCTTCAGTTGACCACAGTGTAGTGGCATGTTAGGGTTGGAGATATTTGGGTTATGATGAACATAAATAAGAAATAAGCAAGGGAAAGAGAGAGAGTAATGGCAGAAGCAGCAATTAACCTAAGAACAATTTAGTCACACACTACAAACATTATATAATCTATGTATGTATCCAAACCTCACATTGCACCACATAATAAATTCATGTGTTTGGCATGTGTGAATTAAAACATTTTCTGCATTACAAAATATTTAACCATCAAATCCTAGAATTATGAGAAGGAACTGTGGGAAGAGGGAATTTTTATCATTAATGCTAGTCATGTGTCACTTAATGTTGTATATGAGCACTAAGAAATGCATTTTGGGGTAAATTTGTCATGGCAAGAATGTCACAGGGCATATTTGTACCAACCTAGATGGTATAGTCTTAATACGTTGCCAGATTATGTGGTATAGCCAGCTCATACCTGTGGTCCATCATTGACTGAAATGCCATTGTGTGCTGCATGACTGTAGAGATATATGCTTTTGTGATGGTGACTTTTTTCACTCTACTTTTATTTCTAGGATTTCAATTGACTAAGGAAAACCAGTCACATCTTCAGTCACAGGCCATTTATCTGTGTATCCATGTACTTGCCTGGTACTTGCTGGTTCTGAACGGAACTTATTCTTCGCTTGCATTTTCAGCCTAACAGCCAACACAGACCCACCTGGGTACAAAAGTTCTGTTTGTGTTCATTTCAAAGTGGCTTCTTCCTCACTCCATTTTCTTTCTTGTATATTTTGTTTTCAATATGGCTTTTTGGCATTCAACTGGTTATTTGACAACTTTATTTTACTTAATTTATCTATTTACTTCGCAGGGCTCCGGGATTGAACCCATATCCTTGAGCTTGCTAGTCCAATGCTCTACCACTCAGCCACACCCCAAGTTCTTGCTCTCTCTCTTCTTGACACTTAAGTCTTAGTTAATCTACCATTTGGAGTCTAATTATTGTCTTTGTAGTGGTTTATCATCTTTGATTCTCACAGTTTCCTCCAAAGTATTGACTAAGCATCAAGCATCAAGACGACAGCATTATGGACTCAAGTCTCCAGATAGTTTTACTTATTAAGGGTGAAGGAGGAAGTGGCATGCAGCACATTGTCCATTCATGCTCAAGGAATCCATCTTAATTTTCCTCAAAAAATGTTGTTTGTGTGCTCAGGTGTACTTAATGTTTTAATAATGAATCATAAGAGAAAATTTATCATTGACTTTTCCTGTATTTCCAGTGAAAGAGGAAAATACTCATGTACCTACAAACATATGCACAAACACCCATGTTTCATAATCATATTTGGATTAGATTTTATTCTTTGCCAGGTACTTACAAATAATAACTACCGGAGATGCTGGTCTATGGTAAACAATTAATAGACAGTTATTACATGTTTGACATGCAACAGACTGAGAGACAAAGACAATAGGATTCAATAAACCTACTCTATTTTCTTAGATAATTAGGGCTCCTTAAAAATCCTAATGTCATTTTTCATTGGACCAAACAGAAAAACCTGAAGAAGAAATCTTCCATTTTCAAAAGTGGAAATAAAATGTGAAACAATCAATAGATTTGATTCATTTTTTCCCCTACTAGACAGCACAGAATTACACTACAGTAACACTATAACCTGTTCAAATCAATATTGATTCTCTGCTTCAGAATCCTCTGGCTAAAATTATATGTTAAATATCCTAAAAGCAAGAAAAAAAATATTTTTATTTAATTTTCTTAACTTCTCTACCCTCCCTTTTTTTTTTTTTTCCTTGTAAATAACAGAAAAGACACTGGACTTTCTTTCAAACATTGTTAAATGCAATTTATTATTCCATGTTATTCTTGAAAATACTGGACTTTAAAAATACGAACATTTCTACACAACTCATTCAGCTATTCCGAGATGAAAATCCAACAGAGAAATACTCAGGAGAAGTGAACTTTTTCTAGTTTGGAATATATAGTTTAAAAAAGTTATGAGGAAATAATTTTTGGTGAACTTATTTGAAAATAATTCAATCAATCATAAGTATGATGTCTATGGGGTTACATTTATATTTCTTATTTATAAATTTTTTAAAACTGAACAAGAGAACAATTTACTAAAGTGGGGATTTTTAACTTTGATTTTCAGTTTTTAAAGAGACAGTGACAAGTTTTTACTGTGTCAATACCTCCACACTCTAAAATAAAAGATCAAAATACTAGAAGTACAGGATTTGCTTCTCTTGCTCATGTCTAGGGAACATTGAGAATATATACGTATAAACTAAATGGATAACCTCAAATAAATATGAAAAAAAATTTACTGGCCAGTTTGAGAAACTTTTTTTTTTTTTGAGAATTCTTAAATGCAGAGACCATTATCAGCGACATGAACACACCAACTCTGACTTGTTTTATTTCCACAGTGTAGTTGCGCCAATGCTAGATTTAATTCATAAATCTTCTGTATGCCTAAAAATAGCTTCTTAGATTAATTTGTTAAGTGCATATATTTTTATATCTTTGTTGGTATCTGTGGTATCTGCAGGTCCTGTTAAACAGCCAAGAGCCAAAAGAAACATTTCTAGGCTACACATGACCTCAGTTTGTATACTCTCATCTCTCCCACTAGATTTTAGTGACTTTCACTAAATAAAGAAAAGCTTCATAGTAAGAGGAAGAGACAGAGAGAAAGAGAGGTTCAGGGTTGAGGGGAAGAAAACATATGTGTTTGAGAGAATATTTTCCTTTCAGTAGTTCTCAATTTAATTTAAATGGTTAGAACAAATTATAAACTAAGGGACTCAAAGGGAAATAAAAAATGATTACTAATTACTAATTTAAACTTTTTTTTTTTTTGAGTGTTAGGGAACCAGATGCTCTCTACCTCTGAGCCCATTTTCCCCAACCCTTCTTTATATTTTTATTTAGAGACAGGGTCTCACTGGGTTGCTTAGCACCTTGCCAAATTGCTGAGGTTGACTCTGAACTCAAGATCCTCCTATCTCAGCCTCCCAAGGCCCTGGGATTACAGTGTGCACCTGGTACTGAGCCCTCTTATAATGAATTTATTTTTTAGATTGGGTCTTGCTAAGTGCTGAGGCTGGCCTCAAACTTGGAATCCTAGTACCTTCTCTTCCCAAGTGTCTGGGATTACAAGTGTGTGCCACTATGCCCAGCTCAGGCAAATATTTGTAATCAAATTTTATTCATGGTATTTCATGACTGTAAGGAAGTTTTCATAAAACATGAAGTAATGAGAAGGTGGTATGATCCACCCTCCCAGCTTGCCTCAAATACATAGAAAGACAAGATAAAATACATGTATAAAACCTGGGCTACAGTATAAGAAAGAAGAGAAATTGGAAGACAAGGTGCAGAAAGTGAGATAAGGAGAAGGAGGGACGAGACAAGAAGGAGAAGAATGTGAAGATGGCAAAGAAGGAACAGGAGCAGGAGGAAAGAATCACCTAGGGCTTAAACCAAGAGGGATAACAAAGCTGGAATCATCAGAACTATTTCTTGCTCAAGGCACTAAAAACCAGGCCTGGAATTTTAACACCCATACTGACATAAAGAACCAGAGCTTCAGCTGTCATGGACCTGGAAATTTGAAATTCCATTCACTTCATACACACAAAGTATGCATATGTTTCCAATAGGATCTAAGAAAGTAGTCCCAGAAATGCCAATGAATGGCCCAGAGAATCAGAGTGAGAGCTTGCAATTGACATCAGAGCTGTGTGTGTGTGTGTGTGTATGTGTGTGTGTGTGTGTGTAAGGTGTTAGTTGTTTCATGATATGAAAAGCTAAGTATTCACCTCTGCCAGAGTTGTGTGTGGATTTACATTTGTATATGTATGGGAAACAACCATATTAAATAAATAGATAAATGATAGTTAAACAGTAAATAGATGGACAGATAGCTAGATAACCTAGTCCAGAACTCTCAAAATTCCTTGGGCCCAGGAAAAATAACAAATAAACTTTATCTAAGGTGATTTTTACTTCTTGAGTAGATGCCAAAACTATGAAAAAGCAAACGAGGCATAAGTAGAGCTCATAACTTTAAAAAGTTAAGTAATTTCCAAAGGCTAGATAGAAAAATCTGAAAAAAATGGAAAATGTGTAAAAATAATATGTTCAAAGCTATGAGTAAACATTACATATGAAAAGATACAAAATATAAATTTGATATATAAAAAATAGAATCTTTGCTATTAAAAATTAAATGAATAAAACAAACAACCTATAAAGTTTAAAGATGAGGACACAATTACTTAACTAAAAACTGGATCTGTGAAACTATTTTTCAGAATACAGCATAGTTAGAAACAGATGGATGATTTGAAAAGCTAAATGAATAAGCCCCAGAGGATAAATTATAAGGTCCGAAATATGTCTTACAGGAATTTCAGAATAAGAAAGTAGAGAGCATTGTGAAGAAACACTTAGAGAAATAAAAAAAAGGTGATATTTCAAGAAGTAATGATCCATATACCCTGAGACTACATAAAGTTACCAACTCAGGAAGTACACAGATAGAAACTTACATTTAGACACTCAGGAATGAAACTAAATGTATCCCAACTAAAAGCAAAGTCTTAAATAATATCAAAGAAAACAGGAAAAGTAAGATACATAGATTGATTATTGATAAGACACTAAGATCAGAGATCCAGTTATTTTCAGTTGAAACAAGAATGGGAAGATTATGAATTATTATAAATCATACTTGAAAAAAATCTAAAGATTTGCTGTGGTTTGAAGATGTTACATTCAAAATTCATATTTTAAATCTAATAGTCAGTGTGATGATATTACCAGGTGGAAATTTGACCAGCTGTATTGTATTAGGTCTTGAGGGCTCCTTCCATGGTGAAGATCAAGACCCTCATCAAAGAGCTCCATGCAACCCTTACCTCCTTCTATCTACCACCTAACCCCTAAAGACAGCATTTCTCCCCTCCAAAGACATAGGAGTAAGGTGCCACCCTGGGGCTAAGACACTTACCAGACAAATGAGCTTGGCAGTACCTTAATCTTGGACTTTTCATCCTCCAGAATGTGAGAAATAAATTTCTATTTTGTATAAATTACCCTTTCAGGCATATTGTTGTAGCAGCACAAACTAAAACTGAAATTCAGTAAGAAAACATCAAAAGAAAAGATATAAATAGCAATTTTGGACAATAAAATTAGCAAGCCAAAAATCAGTACTGAAAGTGATATGTAAATAAAAACCAGGATTCATTTTTGATGGATAAAGAACACGAAGCAATGTAAAGGAGTAACATTTATGAAATGAATAATGTAAAGAAGTGAAAAGTATTTTAAATGTTCAAATAACTTCCTTTTGTTTAGAACAAACTGAGAGATACTGACAACTTTTGAATTTTCTTTCAAGCATCTTTGTCTAAGATTTAGTGTTGACTAATATAATAGAAATAGTATGTACAACACAATGTATTAGCCGTGAAATGTGGATAAAAATATGAATGGACATGACAAAAGCAAGTGTTTACTAAAATCAATCCAAAACTTAAACAAATAAATATGTTTGAAACTATGTTTTATGGTTACAATAATGGCAAATGGATTAAAACCCCAATGTTATGAATTAATTTTTCTAATATTTAAGAAACAAACATGTCCTTTGGCAGATATCTAAAATTTACCAAACATGTAAAAATGGTTTAAGACTTTTGGCTCATTTATGCACCAATTTTTATATTTGTTTGAATTTCATCTGCTAATTTTTTTTCAATGTTTGAAATTGTATTTGAGAGAAATTATTATAATTTTTCTATTTCCTTGATAGTTTTTGTATAATGATTAATAGAGCTTAATAAGGAATTGAGAATTATATTGCTTTTAAGATACATAGGAACTTATGTATTAGATTGCTATGTTTTCTTTCTTAAATATTAGAAGAATTGGTTAATGAAATTTTCTGAATCTGGAGATCTTCATCAGATTTAAAAACTAGTGAATTCAATAGTGTTAACATTTGCAATGCTGTTAAGATCTATTTATCCTTTGAATTCAAGGCAATGATTTTTAAAATATGTGTACACTTCATCCAAGTTGTTAAAATACTAGACTTTTTTTTTCTAATTTCCTCTTTTATTTCTAATGTCCTTATGATATATAATGATGTGGTTCTTGAATTTCTGATTTTTTGGTTTGCTTCTTGAAAATTCTTTCAAGGATTTTATTTAATTTTTTAAAATTTATTTTTCAGAAATCCAACTAACTTTCACATTATTGATTTCCTCTCCAATGTGTTTGTTCTATAATTCAGTAATTTTTGCTTTTTAATTTATTATTCCTTTGACACTCCTCTCTTTAAGGTAATATAGTCTGGCTTTACCCTCAACTACTCTCTCAAAATAAATCTTGTCCCTTTCAACAAAACCTCCACATTGCTCTGAAAATTATTGTAAAATGTTCTGATTGATAGGAATGATAGGAGCATCTTACACAAGGCTCCTAAATCCCTTTCTGTCTCTTGAGTGATGGTAGCACCTTTTGTAAGAATGAAGTGACTTCTGATGGAATCCTGGACAGTTTCAGAGAAGGCACTTGTCACTAGAAATAAACCATATGAGCAATCTATAACTAACTTTCAGTCTCAGCCACCAATCTCTCGATGGGTAGAAGACTGAAGATGTGTTATGGTCAAATGTGTCTACATGACGAAGCTTCCATGAAAATCCGGAAGTTAAAAGGTTTGGAGCATTTCTGGGTTGGTTCACATGACCATATATCAAACTTCATGGAGACAAAACTCTTTGCTGGAAAATATTCCAGACTTGTCCTGTGCATCTCTTCATCTAGCTATCTATCTGTATTCCTTTAATGTCCTTTACAGTAAGTTGGTAAATATATGTAAATATTTCCCTGAATTTTCTTAGCTTTTCTAGCGAACTGTGAAATCTGAGGAGGGACATGTGGAACCCGCTGACATTGCAGCCACATTAGAAAGAAGCAAGAATGTCTCAGGGCTCCCATCCTGGCAGTTGGTGTCTAAAGGGAGGGCAGTCTTGTAGGATTGAGCCCATAGGCCTGTGGAGTCTGACACCAGCTTCAGACAGTTAGTGTCAGAATTGAGTTAATCTCTAGGATACTCAGAGGGTGTCTAAGAGCCAGACACTGGAGTGTTGGCAGTTGTGGGGAAAAATCACCCCCACACATCTGGTTTCAGAAGTGGATAAGTAGGGAAACAGCTTTCTTTGACTATTTATAAAAATGAATATTTGTATATTGATCTTAAATCCTGTGATCTTCCTTTTTATATTATGGAATAGTTTCAGTAGATGATAGTGTTTAGATTCTTGGATATTTCACCTACAGGGTCAGGTCATCTGAAAATGAAACTAATCATTTCTTTTTCTATCTGGATCACTTTTGCTTTTGATCATTTTTCCTTCTCTGATTATTTGGCTCTTTGCACTGCCAGATCTCCAGTGCAGTGGTGTTATGTACTGACTTTTTTGAAGAGAGAAGGTAATACATGACTCATAGAATGAGAGGTTGTGAGAGCAGCCTTTATTTTCTTTCTGTCTTTACTTGATCTCAGGAAGAAGCATGTGGGTTTTCAACACTCATTATGAGAAATGGAGCACAAATATTGTAGATATTATTTATAAGTTGGAAGAACTTTCTGTTCTTATTCTTAGTTTGTTAAATGTTACCATGAATGGATGGTTTTCAATGGTTTTCAAAAAGTGTTCCTGCATGTATGGATAGAACCATGTGCTTGTATATTATCTTGTTAACATGATGTATTCAATGAATAGATTTTTGAATATTAAGCCAACTTTGCATTCCAGAGCTGAATCCATTGAGCCCATGTTCTTTGCACATGTTATTTTCTTTGTCAATAATATTTTGACAGGGATGTTTGCATATCTGTTCATAAGAGCTATTGGCTAGTTGGCTACTATTTTCTTTTAGTGACATCTTCCTCTTTTTTTTCCCTTAATAATAGGATTAACATACCATTTTCCTCTTAGAAGAAAGAGCTCAAGAAAGATTGGTATCATTGTCTCAATACAATGAGTATGGAATTCTGAGTGAAGCCACAGAGCCTATTCCTTAATATGTGAAGATTATCAATCATGAATATGATTTTATAATTTACTATAGATTCTATGCAGATATTCTAGCTTTTCTTAATTCATACTTAGTATTTTTATTGTCTAAAAAATTTCCTCTTTTTTGTGCACATTGTTCAACTTATTGGCAAAATGTTATTCAGAGTATTTTCTTAGAGACTTAATTTCTGGAAGAACAGTAGTAGGATCTCCCATTTTAGTTTCACATTGTTAACTGATATTTTCTCTAAGTAAATATTAGACAACTTCAATTGTCTAATATTTAAACTGAATTTAAATCAAAAAGTTTAGAATTCACAATATTTTTATTAGGTAGACTCAGAAGTTAGTTGTTTCTTATAAATCTTCTTTCTTATAGAGATCTTTTCAGTTATAAATTTCTCTCTAAGCACTATTTTAGATGTATGCTATCAATTTTTATACATTGTGTTTGATTTTCATGAAAATCAAAACATTTTCTAATTTCACATGTGATTTATCCTTTGAACCTTTGGTTATTTAGCAATGTTCTAGTTGATTTCCAAATATTTTCATACTTCTCAAAATTTTCTTCGTTTTGGTTTCCAGTTTAATTAAATCATGATTAGAGAAAAACAATTGTAGAAATCCAGGTATTATAAATTCATTGAGAGTTTCCATGTTTACTGTGTCTGTTCCATAGCCATTGGGTAATGCTGTTGCATATCAGTTTGGTTACCTTTGGTAATAGTGTCTTTGTAGTTTCGCATCTTACATTATTGTGGATTTTCTACCAGATCAGCTTATCTATTGTTAAGAGTGAGACCACAAATTCTTCAGATAATTTCTATGTAGTTTTTATTTTTAATTCCATCAGTTTTGCATTGTGTATTGTTAGAATCTTTTGTTAAATGACTGTATGTTTTATAATGGTGTATGTTACAGATAAATTGATTTTTTACCACTATAAAATGACTTTTTTTAAATTTATTTTTTAAATGACTATCTTATGTATAAACACAATTTTTTCCTAATGTCTCTTTTGTTTGACGTTAGGAAAGCCAATCCAGTTGTCTCAAGATTACTATTTGCATTCTGTGTTTCCTTCCATCCTTTCGGGTTTGATTTATTTATACCTTTGAATCTAAAGTATACTTATATTAGGCATCATACATTTGGATTTTTTATTGTTTTTGCTTTGTTTTGTTTTGTTTTGACTTTGCTCGTACGACCTCTGCTCTTTGTATGCTCTTTTTAGTCTACACAAGTTTAATGTCATTATTCATTAATTTTGGATTTATATCTGCCATTTTGCTATTCATTTCCTATGTATTTCACACTTCCCTCCCTGTTATTATTATATTGCTTATCTTGGTATTAAAATGAAAATTACATAATGTGCTATTTAAATTTAGGGGGGATTATTTACTGTATGTTTTGACATATGTTCTTAGTGATTGCTCCAAGTGTTATAATGCCTTTCTTATCAGATTGCAAATTTTGTTTATCTGACTTTTTTTGCTCTTGTCAAAAACTAGTCTTTTTAGATAACATATTGTAGAAATCTATATTCTGACTTCTTCCAGGTTCATATTTATTTCTAGTTTTGTGTTTGTATGTTTCTCATTTTACTTGAGCTAAACTGTCACCTGTGTGGTTACTGATGCCTCTGTTATGTGATTTTTATTTTGTTGCTCTTTTTTTTATACAAATCCTTGTGTCTGTTTTTAATGTTGGTGCTTTGGGGTAGTTCTTGAGTTAGCATGACTTACTTATCTTGCAATGTTTTTAAAGATTGCTTTCAAATTCCTTCAGAGGTTGTACTTTAAAACTTCATGATGTGTAAGTAGGGTTTTCATATGTTCACCTAAGATCTTTGTAGTTTGCTCAATACATTGCAAATGTGCCAACTTGTAAGTTCATAGTTGACAGCACTTTTTACATTCTGAAGGCAGCATTCTGTGTGTGGCCTTGTGGCAGGGTTGTTGCAGGTCTTTGTGCCAAACCTTATACTGCCAGGCAGCATCTTAAACCTCAGATTTCATGTGCCAGAGCAGAGCAGTTTCAAGGTAAAATTCTGCAATACCTGTCAATTTTTACTGAGTCTCAGCAGATTTTCTTAAATTCATGCATTTTGTTCATCATATAATTCTGTTCAATTTCTAGAGTATTTTCATGGTTATTTTTGACAATTCATTCATTAATTTTTTCCCACTTTTTGGGGGAGAGAATTTGTCAATTTCTTCAATTTACTATTATGGAAGTCCCACATTGTTTTTTCAAATCTGACATTCTATTTTTCTCTATGTTGTTATGAAACAGATTTTTCTTGCAATTTCTTGGTCATATTTGAATTGAAGCTGTGATTTACATCACAGCATCTGTACAGACAATAGTATTTTATGTTATAGTAAAATATATTTAATTTAATAAAAAATCTTGAACTCTATTTTTTCATATATCTGGTGCATAGAAGAAAATATACTCAAAATCTTTTGATTAAATTCAGGGTACCTTCACAAATTATTAATTTTTTCTTTTGTCATTCTGCTGTAAAAGTCCAATTTATGTTAATTAAAAATACACAGAGGACTTCTTTATAAACTACATGCATATGACAATTTTTATCACTCCATCTAAAATAGTCTCGAAATCACAATATTGAGACAAATATCATCATTCTTAAATAAAAGCTGGACAATTTTCACCAGTCTCATTATTAGTTTAGTGAAATGAAAAGTGAAGCTGGAGCGAAAGATGTCTTTAATAATCTAAACTGTTAATCAAGCATTTTTTTTTTTTGGTAATGTGGGTGAGAGACATCATGCTATGATTAGATAGTTTGTGTAATATGTAAATGAGAATGCAGCACAGTTGTATCTGAAACTGTATGATTTGCTGACTAAAAAATAAAATTATCTTCATGGCAATCCCAAGTGCTATTTTGCTATTCGTAGAAGATTGATGTAACCCTATTTTATTTGATATCCCTCAAAACAGAATTACACTGCCAATTCTTTCTCAACTCTTATGCTTATTATTTCTTAAGTAGAATTTATAATGCTCAGACTTGCAGGAATTGGATGCTGGAACGGCTTCAGGAAAGGATGAAGAACTTCGTAAGTGACAATGCCATAACGCTTTTGAAGTTCAGTTTTCAAGTTCGACTATCAAGTTATTCACTCACCCAGTTATTCTGTCACCCAGTTCTTCCAGCCATTATTCATTATGTAAAATTTTTTAAAAAAGGTTGAAGGAAATTTTATATTTTAAATTAAACATTGAAATATTTGCTACATTTCAGGGCATGTAAAATAATCTGAATCTTTCTGGAAAGCATTTTGTCTCTAGAATTTCTTGTGCAGCCTGCAGAGACAAGCTCTTTCATACCCCCAACAGCCGTGCTTATTGAGGTTTTCTCTACACAGTGAACACAAGACAGCTTTGCTTCCATTTCCAATACACTTAAATAAATTGCCAATGTTGTCAATAACAGCTCACCGTGGTTTTAGAAATGAGACTTTTTGGCCTCTCAAATGTCTTATTTAACAAAAAAAGAGGTTAATGCACCTATTTTGTGATAAGCATAATAATCTCTAGATTTTTCCACATAATATAAAATGTATTTCAAATTTCCTTTTAAAAAGATACATTCCCTGAGTGAAGAAACTGAAATTAAACAAGCCATCAGAGATTAAATGATTTTCCCATTGCAGTTTTAATTCATGCTTACATAATTTGACAACCCATGATCTCCTTGTGTTCTCTTCATGTTGCATGATAAAAGTTGATGGAGATTCTATGGTATACATGTCCATATTATGGCCTTTCTAGGTTTCTTTGTAGAGTTCTTTTACTCCATCATTAGAGTAAAAGTTTACATAAAAATGATCAGAACTTTTTTTTTTCAGTTACCTCCAAATCACACATTTACAAATTTGGAGCTTTATAACCCACAAGAATGATAGCTAATCAAAAATCAGAGCTATTTCCAGTTATTCCAGAATTGGATTATTCTAACTATTCCAATTTACTTAGAAAAGGTCTCAACTGGTTTGAGTGGTTTTAGTTTTAGTTTCTGTATACTTTTATCATTATTTTATTTTAAAAATTTTAATTGGGTACACACCTGTAATCCCAATGTCTTGGGAGGCTGAGGCAGGAGGATTGCAAGTTGAAATGCAGCCTCAGCAAGTTAATAAGATTCTAAGAAACTCAGTGAGACACTAACTAAAAATAAAAATAAAAAGTGCTAGAGATGTTGCTCAGTGGTTAAGTGTTCCTGAGTTCAATTCCCTATACCAAAAAAATTATATATATATATATATATATATATATGTGTATATATATATATATGCCCATTATAATTATATGTAATGGTGGGATTCATTGGACATATTCATGTGTGCAAATAACAAAATTTGATCAATTTGATCCCCAAGTACCACCATTTCTTTTCCCTCCCCCTTCCCCTGACCCCTTCCTCTGCTGGTTTGTTTTCTATAAGTCCTGTTTACCAACAGTGTATGCCACCTTCATTCATTTGTACTCTATTCCCTGCATTACACTGATATTAGTGACCTTTTCACATTTTGTCTGCATATGTGTGATATTTTGGATGTTCATTATGGATCTGTATTTTTATGAGAAATAAAATATCATGCTAACAAATCTGTTTCCATTTAGAATGACAGTGCTAAAGTCTTGTGTTCCAACTTTACAATAAAATGCAGATTTCCTATTAAATAGACTGTCTTATATTTTAAAAGCTGAATAAGGTAACATTTAGGAAATCATTCCAGTCAGTTACATATACCAAGGGGGAAAGTAAAATTCCAGAATATTCTTGGATGTATTGCATTTTAATTTGATTCTGAATAAGATTCATTTTCATTTAACTTGCCAGTATGTCTCTCAGTGTTTTAGCCTCAGATAAACAAATGACTAAAGTCATGTTGAGCCAATTATTCTCATTCTGTTCCTAAATTGGCATTGATACAGTAGCCGGATGGAAATGGTCTCATGCTTGCTTACACATTAATGACCAATAATGCAAAAAATTTTGCTAGATCCTATTTCTTTGTTTTTATGCATGAGACAAATGGAACTGATCAGTTTCCTTCTGCGTGTTGCTTTTCCTTTGATGGAACCCAGTGTCATTCTACTTTACCAACAGGAAACTCAGCTTCATGTGCTTCAGCTCTACGGATGCTGAGTTATGGCATGGAAAGACCAAAAACTTTTCAGTGATTTTTCTCTGGCTCAGGATACCCACTAAAATGTTTTTAATTCTTGGGACAACTTTCCAATTATGGCATATTGTGACTTTCTGGGTGGTAAGCATCTTGGATTCAGTGTGTTCTGTCAACAGGCCAGTCCTCAGGAGCTTTGGTACCTGATGATGACTCTCTTGCAGACCTAAAAAACCAAGATTAAAATTTGGGCAGTGAAGCTAAAATCCCAAGCCTAGGAGTTGGTTAAGTAGACAAAATGTGTTAACCAGAGTACATTTCTTACACAACATGCATATTTGATTTTTCATCTCCAGAATGAGAACTAAATCATACAGGGAATCACAGTTATTAAAAGCACACACCTTCAAATGAGACTTCATGCTCTCTCCACTCTGTTAACACTTTGCCAAGGGGAATCAGAACCTTGCCCTATTAGCAGTATGGAGCTCTCTCTCTTGACCCACCAATCACCATTCAGCCCCGGATCTCAAGTAGAACTTGGAGTTTGTGTCCTATTTTTTATGTTGTTTCCCCAAAAGAGTGTGATCCTGTCTTTTTCCCCAACTACTTGCAGAGACTCCAGTTCCACTTTGCTGTCTCCATAGGTGCTGGGCCTAGAACATACTCAATGCACAAAAACCACCTCAGGCAGCTACCTTGGAAGATGACCTGAGTCACTTCCTACTGCCCTTGCTGAATCCCTCCTGAATCCTTTATAACCACTGCCTGCCTGTTCAGCCCTGGATTTACTAAGGCCTTTTGTGGAATCTAAAAAATAGAGCTTGTGTTTCAGGACATCTATTAATAAATTCATGTATTACTAATAATCACTATCATTTAATCAAACCTATGATACGGTTAGGTTTACAAATGGTTTATATGCACTGCTTCAATTAACCCCCATTACAACTCTATGAGGTGGGTGCTATTTTTATCCCCATTTTCCAGATAAGAATATGAAAACATGGAATACTGGAGCCAGAATTTAAAATTTACACCTTAGCCCTTGGAGTGCAGAGGTCATATTTCTTTAACATTGTCAATTTATGCTACCAAAAAGCTGACTGTCTCCTTCTCCAATGTCTTGCAGGTCCAAAATCTTTGAGCTTTTTTGTTCTTTTCTTTTTTTTCTTTCTTCATACATCCAGTTTAAAAGTTCTCTAATGTGTCGCTAAGACTCTGGTGATCCCTCTACAGAAGCAGTATGAGACTGGGACCTCAAGTCACCTGACTTCATCCTCTTAATTCTCCAGATTCTGTGCGATTAGGACTTCTTCCTTCATAAATCACTTTAACACAGGACTCATGCCAAGCTTTGCATCTAAGGAGCGCAAGATAAGCATAATTTCTTAATTATTACAGAGATTTTAGGGGAAAATACAGGATATCCATCTCTGCATGGAAAAACCCCTCTTGGTAAGTGACATGCATGTCTAAAAATGAAAGTACTGGGGAAATAGGTTAGGTCCGAGGAAGGTGACAAAAGTAAATAAATAAACTCCAGTATGGAAGAAAACCAGTAGAAACAATTTCTGAACATTTGAGAAGGCTTATGTGAGGTCAAGCTTCATAGTTATAATGGAGGCTGATTTACTGACTATCACAATTTTAGACCTTTCTGTCCAATAGTTTTATTAAAAATTGCAACAACAATAACAACCCTAGATAGTTTGAATTCTTCTTTTCCTATTCATATCCCTTTAATTTCTTTTGTCTGTCTAATTGCTTTGGCTAGAGTTTCAAGGACCATGTTAAATAGAAATGGTGAGAGAGGGCATCCCTGCCTTGTTCCAGTTTTTAGGGGGAATGCTTTCAGTTTTTCACCATTTAGAATGATATTAGCCATGGGCTTAGCATAGATGACCTTTACAATGTTAAGGAATGTTCCCACTATCCCTATTTTTTCTAGTGTTTTGAGCATGAAGGGGTGCTGTATTTTATCAAATGCTTTTTCTGCATCTATCGAAATAATCATGTGATTCTTGACTTTAAGTCTGTTGATATGGTGAATGACATTTTTTTATTTCTGGATGTTAAACCAACCTTGCATCCCTGGGATAAAACCCACTTGATCATGGTGCACTATCTTATTAATACATTTTTGTATGTGATTTGCTAAAATTTTGTTGAGAATTTTTGCGTCGATGTTCATTGAGGATATTGGTCTGAAATTTTCTTTCCTCGATGTGTCTCTACAGAGGAACTAGGAAATTCCACCAGAAAACTTTTAGAACTCATAAGTGAATTCAGTAAAGTAGCAGGTTACAAGATCAATGCTCATAAATCTAATGAATTTTTATACATAAGTGATGAATCTTTGGAAAGAGAAGTTAGGAAAACTACCCCATTCACAATAGCCTCAAAAAAAACCAAAATACTTGGAAATCAATCTCACAAAAGAGGTGAAAGACCTCTACAATGAGAACTACAGAACACTATAGAAAGAAATTAAAGAAAACCTTAGAAGATGGAAAGATCTCCCATGTTCTTGGATAGGCAGAATCAATACTGTCAAAATGGCCATATCACCAAAAGTGCTATATAGATTCAATGCAATTCCAATTAAAATCCCAATGACATACCTTACAGAAACAGAGCAAGCAATCATGAAATTCATCTGGAAGAATAAGAAACCCGGAATAGCTAAAGCAATCCTTAGCAGAAAGAGTGAAGCCGGGGGTATCGCAATACCAGATCTTCAACTATACTACAAATCAATAGTAACAAAAATGGCATGGTATTGGTACCAAAACAGACATGTTGATCAATGGTACAGAATAGAGGACACGGACACAAACCCAAATAAATACAATTTTCTCATACTAAATAAAGGGGCCAAAAATATGCAATGGAGGAAAGATAGCCTCTTCAACAAATGGTGCTGGGAAAACTGGAAATCCATATACAACACAATGAAACTAAACCCCTATTTCTAACTCTGCATAAAAATCCACTCAAAATGGATCAAGGACCTTGGAATCAGACCAGATATTCTTCATCTTATAGAAGAAAATGTAGGTCCAAATCTTCAACTTGTCAGCCTAGGATCAGACTTCCTTAACAGGACTCCCATAGCACAAGAAATAAAAGCAAGAATCAACAACTGGGATAGATTCAAACTAAAAAGCTTTCTCCCAACAAAGGAAACTATCAGCAATGCAAAGAGAGAGCCTACAGAGTGGGAGAAAATCTTTGCCACTCGTACTTCACATAGAGCAATGATTTCCAGAATATATAAAAAACTCAAAAAACTCTACACAAATAATACAAATAATCCATTCAACAAATGGGCTAAGGAAATGAACAGACACTTCACAGAAGAAGATCTACAAGCAATCAGCAGATATATGACAAAATGTTCAACATATCTAGTAATAAGAGAAATGCAAATCAAAGCCACCCTAAGATTTCATCTCACCCCAATTAGAATGGTGACTAATAAGAGCACAAGCAACAATAGATGTTGGCGAGGATGTGGGGAAAAATGTACACTCATACATTGCTGGTGGAGTTGCACATTAGTGCAGCCACTCTGGAAAGCAGTGTGGAGATTCCTCAGAAAGCTTGGAATGGAAACACCACTTGACCCAGCTATTCCACTCCTTGGCCTATACTCAAAGGACTTAAAATCAGCATAGTACAGAGATGCAGTCACATCAATGTTCACAGCTGCTCAATTCATGATAGCCAGATTGTGGAACCAACCTAGATGTCCTTCAATTGATGAATAGATAAAGAAACTGTGGTATATATATACACAATGGACTATTACTCAGCCATAAAGAATATAAAACTATGACATTTGCAGGCAAATGGATGAAATTGGAGAATATCATGCTAAGTGAGATAGGCCAATCCCAAAAAACCAAAGGACGAATGATCTCCCTGATAAGTGGATGATGACACATAATGGGGGTGGGAGGGGGGCAAGAATGGAGGAAGGAAGGACTGTATAGAGGGAAAAGAGGGGTGGGAGAGGTGGGGGGAAGGGAAAAATAACAGAATGAATCAAAAAACATTATCCTATGTAAATTTATGATTACAAAAATGGTATGCCTTTACTCCATGTACAAACAGAGAGCAACATGTATCCCATTTGTTTACAATAATAAATAAATAAAAAAAATAACAAAAACATAAAACCTTCAGTAAGTAACAAAACACATCCTGGCATACAAGGCAGAGAAAAAGAGAATTTTAAACTTGAGATACCTTAAAGCTGAAAAAATTCCTTCATATACCATATACTTATTGTATATTCACTGAAGAAGCAAATAAAAATGGAAACAGCCAAGCTACACCTTAGAAATTCTATATAGACTTATATTGAAAAGATAGCTGGAAGTAGGGCATAGGGCAGCACACCTGTATTTCCATCAATTCAGGAGGCTACAGCAGGAGGATCACAATTCAAGGTCAGCTTCAGCAATTTAGGAAGACACTATCTCAAAATTTAAATAAACAAACAAACATATAAAAAAGTGCTAGAACGTAGCTCAGTAATAGAGTGACCCTGATCCACTTTTGGAAAAAAAAAGAAAAGAATAGATAGATAGAGTAATACTTCCAAATGAAGACAGATGAAGAGAGAAAATGAGGCTGATCCCTGACTTCAGAGTTATATTAACTGAGGTGGTTTGAGTTTTCTTTGTTTTCTTTAAACCAATTTCAGCATGGAAGTGATAAGGAAGACAAGATTAAACGTGGTTTATGCAGTTTTATTCATTAAGTGACCTCTTCAGTGATTTCCCAAGGAAAAAGTCAAGGCCTCCCCTACACTAATGCCACATCATGAGTAAAGAAGATGACTATGTTTTGAAAGAAGAAACCTATCAAGTCAAACAAAAGTCCCAGAGTAATATGATGTGTTTACTTAGCATCAACAAGTATTCTGAGCATCACTGATAGGAAGCCAGGATTACGGAAAATGACTGATCTATTGTTTATTTCTCAAGATTACAACCTGGCTGGGAACAGGAAGGAAGACCACAGACATAACTGAGTTCATCTTTTTGTTTTATGTCAGAGTGTTGCTCCTCTACCATCTTGGCTTCCTCCCTCTCTTCTCTGCTTTTACTTCCTAGGATTCACTCCTGACATTGCCTCCTTGATAGATAATTTGCCACAGTCTTCATTTTGGCCCTATTTATGGCAAACCCAAACTAAGCATGAAGGTTAAGTATTACAGAGAAAATTGGGAAAAGTAGAGGGAGTTAATAAGGAAGAAAATTTTGAACATCTTCTAATTTCCACCATAAATATCTCAAGGAATAAGGTCCTCATTCCTTTTGTCTTGCCAAAAATAAACAATAATTTCTTAATGATACAAAATATCCACTTAGTGTTCATCATGATTATTAATTTTGTTCAAATCAGAGTCTATGTGAAATTGACACATGTAATTGGTTGATGTTTCTTTAAGTCTCATATGTATAAGTTTTTTTCAGTTTATTTTTTCCTTGTATTTATTTATTGAAATTATTGGCTTGTCTGTCTACAAATTTCCTGTGGTCTACGTTTTGTTATTGTATTTTCCTGGTGCAGATTAATGTGCTCCTGTACAAAATAGTAGCCATCATTTGGAGCTTGATCAGATTCAGTTTGTTTTTTCTGGCAACACTGCTTCATTGGGAGTTGGTATGTTCTGAAAACACGTGTATTTTCTTCATCATTTTGTTAATAGTTGTTGCTAATCAGTACCAAGATTCAATTCTTCATTTAATAGTTGCAAAATGACTATTTAAGAGTTTATGGTATCTTCTTTATTTAATAGATGAAACTCCCATAAAGAGAAAATTCCCTTCACTTAATATCTGGTTTATCAATTTTATAGTTTTTGTCACAAAGATAATATAAATGAAGTATCATGGTGATTGCTGGCATCTCTGAATACCGAAGGGAGAACTCACTTCTACAAATCATTCCTTCAATATCATATATTGACAGGACGTTTGCAGAGAACAAGTTCTGAATTAGGCAAATCTATCCGCTTCTCTCTACCAGTACTGCTAAAGCCCCAGCCTTGTCTGGAATTGTTGCAATCACCTTCAAACAGATCTGGAACTTGAAGATGTTGGGATCAATTGGTAAATAAAACAGTCTGTGTCACAAATAGAAGATAAAAGCACTAAACATGGACAGGCACATATGCATATGTCCATACGTGCACACACACATACACACATGTATATTTGACAAGTGCTATAATACCTTACAGTTGGAGAGGTGGACTTGGGGTGCTTAGGAGCGCTGCACATTTGAAAACCTGAAAGTCTTTCTGAGAATCTGATGCCTCACCTAAGCCTTCAGGAGGTGCGGGAGACCATCCGTGTGCACCCTTCTGGGGCAGAGCATGTGCAAAGGTCCCAAGGAGGATGCAGCCTATGTGGGACATAGCAAGGAGGCACTGTGACTGGAGGGGAATAGACCCAGGGAAAATGAGCAGGAGACAGGTCAGAACAATAAGGAGAGGGGGAGCAGAGCACAGAATTTATGAACTGCCAGAATTTGACTTTTATTGATTATGTGGGAGCAATTTGAAATCATGGAGCAGGGAAGTGGGGTAACTTTACAAACTGAAGGAATCTCCGGAGCTGACATGTGGCATAGAGACTGTAAAGGGCAAGAGGAGTAGCAGGAGGGCTTGTTAGAAGGTGACTGCAACAATCCCAGCCAAGGCCAGGGCTTCAGCAGTACTGGTGGTGATAAGGGGATGGATTTGCCTAATTGAGAACTTGTTCCCTGCCAAAACCGGCATCTGGCATGTGGCCCTGAAGTACCAGAGGGAGTCAAGTGCACTGCGTCCAGGAGGCATTCAAATTTAGATTCATTTTATTTCTTCTAATTAACCCATTCTTCGTCTTCAAGCAAGCTGTTACTCCAACGAATGCCCCCATATTCGCCTTACTGATCTTTTGAGGGGCACTGCCCCTCACTCATCCTTGAATGCCTCATGCCATGGGCACGTGGAAGTCCCCTGGCCTCTTTCCTTTCTGCTGTGGCCCATGTGGTGATCACCTGCTCATCTTTTCTTCTGTATCTTTACTCCACTCCCTCTCTTCATCCTTCTCCCTCAATCCCTCAGCACCTTGTCACTTCTCTTCACATCTTATTCTTCATGTTTGAAATTCTCAGTTTCCTTCTGTGTTGGGCTTTGCCTTGGAGTTTGCCAAATTACTCATTCCCACTGAGAGAACCATGCCAACCTGGAATTCAGACAAACCAGCTCACAATACACAAAAGTTCATGAGAAAAGTACAAATTACATCTTAAATACCAGGGTTGTGGAATTCATTTCCCTCAACCTTGACCTAAATTCTCTGAAACTGGACCGTTTGGCAGGAATTCTAATAAATAATTGCCTAAATAGGAGCAACAAGCTAAGGTAAGTAGAATGAATTTTTTGCCCTAAGATGATTATTCTTGGGATAAAGGATTTTTTTTTCAAGGAATGGACCCCATCAATTCAAAATCACAAGCGAAAGATTAAGAAGAAGACTGAAATTAAGATTTTTCATGACTACTTTTTATGTGAAGTCAGTAGCTATCAGGCATCTTAAATTTAGGAAAATCCATAAACCAATAACAAAACACATCACACACACACACACACACACACACACACACACACACAGTATTCAGACACATTCAAATAATAATGCAAAATGCTGTCATTGAAAAGCACATACTCAAGACTTCTAGTTAACCAACCACTACGATCCCAGTCTCCAAAGTGGACAGGATGGAGATTTTCATAAATCCTTGTCTATCTTAAGCTCACATCTGAAGTTTACATTTCTTGAAAGTTTATATGCTCAGCTTCAGAAAAATCTCAGACCCCTACTCAATTTATCTTTTCCATTTTTAAGATTACTAAAATACAGGATGGATGAATACCATAACAACTAAACTAGGGTCAGGAAAAAGGAACAGAAACAGGGTGCAGGTTGCTGACATTCAGCTGTAGTGGATAATAATGCAGTCAGCACTGGGGTAGGACACAAAGCCAACCATCTCAAGTTCGGATTGATCAGATGACCTCCCGTTTATTGACTGCTTTACTTTTCCAAGTAAGCAGTCATTTGATGTAGTTTTAGCACCATTTCCAGGTGCTTCCATAGAGAATATTTTACCATTTGGAGAGTTGAATAAGGTCCAGAGAAATGGCTGACAGTGAAGTAACAGCAGAACAGGGGTGCCACAAATTTGGGATAAATTCCTTGATCAATCAGACTTTCACTACAATTTTGTGCTTCCAAATATTCTATCATAGTATGAACCACACATTTGTCATGAGGTCACTACATTCCGCTGTACTTCTGACAAACTCCTGTGACTCTTCTGTGCAGTGTAGAATAGTTAACTTTCATTTGGTCAATGTGATATCTACTTAATTAAAAATGGCTTTCTCAAAGAGCTGCAATATATTAAGAGGATTCCAGTATTCAGAAAATAATGACTCCAGGTTTCAGAAACCTTAGTTCTTTTTCTCCTTCTTTTCTCTGTTCCTCTTCAAATAGTGCCTTATTTGTCCCCAAACCTTCATCTAATTTTGTTCATGAAGCAGGAAATATGACTTTGAATGCCTCTCTATTATATCTAATGGTTCAGATACCCAATGAATTGTTGCTCTAGCTTTGCTTGGCTCAAATTCAAAAATCACTGACCCCACTAGGGATTGATTCCCATCACTAAATCAGACATTTTGGGTGGCTCTATAGTCCTGGTGTCGGGGTGTTCTTATTATCAGCCCAGTTTAAGTTAGGATACTTTCTGGAAGACCTATAAATTCTGGCCAGGAAATAAAATAAGATCAAGCTTTAATATGACAAGGTCTGCGGCAGTAATGAAAAGAGGGAGGAAAAACGTAACTCTTAGAAAAAGAGGTGGTGAGAGTAAGCTAAAATGAATATTTACCCTGCTTTTCCCCTTATCTCCAGGCTTTATTTTTTCCCTTTCTTTCTAGTACATCTTAGATCTTCTGTCCTTATCCATTTTATGCTGATATGCAGAGTACCACAAACTAGGTAATATACACAACATGGAAGTTTATTTGGCTCATGATTCTAAAGGCTGGGAAATCCAAGATCAAGGGGCCATATCTAGTGAGGGTTTCCTTCTCTCTCATAACACGGCATAAGGCATCAGATGGTGAGAGAACAGGAGGGTGAACCTGAAACCTCAAGCTCTTTACTTGTGGATTTGAATCCACTCCTGGGGTAGAGTCCTAGAGACCTAAATCACCTTCATCAGTCCCCACCTCCCAACCTTGCTGCACTGGGGATTAAGTTTCCAACACATGAACTTTGAGGGACAAATTCCAGCCATGGCAGCATCCTAGCTACTTTTGTATATGCACAGTTACCTCCATACCCACCCCATAAACATACTGAGCCATGTTGATACCTCGAGTGTCGAGAACCATCATGTAGAGAAAATATTTGTAAGATTTGAAATCATAGGAAATACTACATATGATTTACTCCTGTTACATGCAAAAAGAAGTTAAATATATTGAAAATGTCTCCATTAAAGGAACATTTTGCAATAATTGAAAAGTGATAATTTTTAAATTGGTTTTGGTAGAGAGTCAAACAATAGACAGAGAATGATTTTTGAAAAAAAAATACTAGAATCTACATCGTGTACAACCATAAAGTTGAAATGATGTGCCCCATTTGTGTACAATGAATCAAAATGCAGTGTGTAAAAAATTAAAAAAAAAAAAATTTTAAAAAATCAACTTGCCATTTTATTACTACTATATATACTATATGTTAGCATATTAGTGTTCCATATTCTTTGGCATATTGGTTTTAATTGAACATATTTATCTGCTGAAAATAATTTTCCAAAGATATGCACTACAACATGGTTGATAGTTGCTGTCTTAATCCTATCTCAGGTGTTTTTGTTTGAGTTTGAAATGTTTCCATGTTTGCAGCTTTATTTACAATACAAAATAACATCCAACTTTCTTCCTGTCATGGAGATAAAAGAAGATATTCACTGAAGACAGGGCACAGAATTGAGCAAAGCTCTTAGTCTGTGATTATTCACTTCATGTCACCTTAAGGAAGATCTTCCAGGAAATAATAACAGATCACTTTCCCATGGTCCCTTTAGTTGAGAAATTCTAAGGCAATTTAGCTTCAATTGCCTTTAAGAAAGGTGTAATGGAAAGTTTTATGAACTGAGGATGGCAATTTAAAGCCCTCTTGTTTGGCAGAGTTAGTCCCTCAGAAAGTGGTGAACCAATCTGGATGAAGGAGAGAAGGACACACAACTAGAAATGATGATAGCAGGGGAGAAATCCAGATTCAAGGTTAGATCATGGAACAGGACGGCTCTGGCCCATGTGCGGATGCTGGCTCAGGTGTGGCTGATGCTGAAAGCCCTTCTGGAAGTAGCCACCCTGGTAGCACCCTGGTAGCGTATTTTGGTTTGTGGTTTGGTGGATGCATGTGATTTTTAATTTTATGTGTCTATTGGACAGATTAAGAGATACCCAGATGAATGGCAAGGCATTCTTTTTCTGGGTGTGTCTCTGAAAATGATTCTGGAAGTTGAGTCAGTGAACTATAAGAAGATCCACTCTCACCGATGTGTTCAGGTGTCATTCAATCTACTGAGGAGAGAGGGGGAAAAAATGAAGGGACAGGAAATTTTCTCTCTTTGTTGCCTACATCTTCTTCTGACCTCAGATGCTAGAGCTCTCAGTTTGGGAGTCTTCATACCCATGGGATTTAAACCGTTGCCAGAAACACCGTCCCCACTCCCATGCCTCCGTGCTCCCTCAGCACCAGTTTTTGTTTCTTTCTTATTGTACCAATTTACACGATCACCTTTGCTGGATCTCCAGTTTACCCATGGCAGGTTGTGGGATGTCGGGTCCTCCATCATTGCATGAACCGATTTCCAAATCTCTCTCTCTCTCTCACACACACACACATGCTGGCTCTCTCTCTCTCTCTCTCTCTCTCTCTCTCTCTCTCTCTTTCTCTGTACACACAAGCAAACAAACACACATGTATGGTTGATTCTGTTTCTCTGGGGAATTCTGATTAGAACAGTGGATGATTCATATGTATCAATACCAGTGAATCTTAGATGAAGGAGTAAGACAGTGTGTAAGGCAGAAGGAATATCAATGTGTACATAAGTCCTAGTGTTCAGTTGCACAGTAGGGTGACTTTAGTTAATAATATTGTGTTGGCTGTTTCAAAATAGCTGGAAGAGAGGATTTTAAATATTGTCCTCAAAAGAAATGGCAAATGTATGAGATGATGAATATAATAAATGCCCGTATTTGATTATTACAAAATGTATACATGTATCAAAGCATCACACTGTAAACCATTAATAAGAATAATTATTGTGTGTCAACTCATTCATAACTAACTGAATAAGTAGCTAAATAAATATGCACCACCTGTATTTTATTTTATTTTCATTTATTTATTTTTCTTTTGGTACTGGGGATTGAACCCAGGAGTGTCAACCACTGAGTCACATCCCCAACCATTTTTATATTTTATTTAGAGACAGGGTCTTGCTAAGTTGCTTAGGTCCTCACTAAATTTCTGAGACTGGCTTTGAACTTGTGATCCTCCTGTATCAGTCTCCAGAGCTGCTGGGATTACAAGTGTGTGCCACTGCGCCTGGCTACAACACATGTATTAAGCATGAATTGTTTCTTAGTTTTAAAATAATTAGAAGTTACTGAGAAAAAAATCTGACTGTGGATTAAAAGGTTGTTCTTCCTCTCATGGTGATTTGATGAGTTAATCTTCTTGAATTAACCCAACTCACAAGTTTATTGTGAGGACTTAATGTGCCACAAGAATGATAAATAAATAAATAAATAAATAAATAAATAAATAAATAAATAATAAAAAGAATTTTAGTTAAAGAACTTAATATGGTGCAGTGTGAGTTCTTGTTTATCTGTCTCTTGGCTATAAACTGTGTTACAAGGTTTCACCTGATTTGTCTTCAAGCTCCAGTGCACAATCATTTCTAAGTGTTACTCATTGAGTGAATGAAAAGGCCTTTTCACTAGCAAAGAACACTCATTCTTACACACAAATTTAATTAAATATGAGCAGTTTTGTTATTTGGTGTTTAGGAATGTGTCAATACTGCTGATCCCAAGGCTAATAAGAACATTAAATATTTTAATCTATTAACTCTTGGTTGCACTAGATAATAAAAATTTTGCAGAATTTAAGTTTTAGAATGATAAAAGAACCAAATTTAATAGTTTGTTCTACCAAGGCACCAAACCTTAACATTTTAGTATTGAGGAGAAAATGATCATGTTATAGCATAAAGAAAAAGAAATGTTTAGGTATGCAGTGTTCCTCTTGTACAAAAATATTATAAACCCTTGTTTAGAAATTTAAATATACATGGCAGAGTGATGGTTTATTGAACACAAAATAGTCAAAAATTATTTAGTTACAAGGAAAAACTATTCTTCTCCCAAACTTCCCTTTCCTTCCCATGATGTCATCTTTCTGGCCACACTTAAGACCTGTCTTCTGCAATCCTCTTCTTTATTCCATTTTTCGTAAATTCATCCTTATCTCCATTTGGATTAGTGTACTTTCAGGCTTTTGGTTATGTGAGATCACATGAGTTAAGTTGTTTTACTTTCTTCTTCTCTCTTTCACTTTACCTTTCCCTCTGTCCCTCTCTCTCCTACTTCTCTTCCTCATTATTATCCTCCCTCCTTCCTTTCTTTTCTTTCCTCTTTCTTTCCATCATTTATTTATTTTTTCTTTCTTTCTCTCTTGAAGTTGGAAAGCATCTTAAATTACCTTCAATAATTTTGTATAAAGCAAAGTACATCTGTAAAGTCATTCACTGAGTCTCCCTTGCTCTTTTGTGTAATGTAAATGACTCTGGGAAGGCACAGAAAGTAGGAAGAGTTCTTGCTCTATGAAGTTAATCTTCCTTTTGTAGTGTCAGAGAGAGACCAGAATCTCCCATTGATGAGCTTCACATGTGCATGTGTGTATAGAATGATGCTTTGGATCCCTCTCGTTTCATAGCAATCCTGGTTAAATCTGCTGATTCTGGAGAACTGCATTTGCATTTAAAGATGAGACTCAAGGACAAGATGTTTTAAGTGGCATGTCACACAATATTTTGCCCATGTTTCAGTATATAATATGTGTTCAAAAGGAATTTGCTGAATTGAAATAGAACTGGTTAAATCAAAACAAAACATTGCTTTAATTCTTTTTCCAATTAACCACATCAGTCAAACCTTACACATATACAAATAAACACATGTTTGAATATACATAAAACACACATGAATACCATAGACAAGGCACATGCAATTTTTAAAGGCAAAAATTGACCTTTTGTAACTATATTTGACTGCTAAGACTGTGATCACCAAATATCATAGACTGGGTAACTCGCACAACAGAAATTAAGAAACTGGCAGTGTTGATTTCTCTGGAGGTTTATCTACTTGGCTTTCAAAAGGCAATCTTCTTGTCCTTGCATCATTATTGTCTCTCTCCTTTTTAAAAGACACCAATCACCAAGGATTGGGGTCTATTTTATTGCCTCATTTAACCATGACTAACTCCTTAAAGGCCTCTCTCCAAATGCAGTGATGTCAGGATAGGAATAGATAGGGTTTCCCCTATGCCTCCAGTCAACATGAATTCCAGAAAGACATGATTCAGAGACAAAGGTGACATAAAAGGATCAATGATCTTTTCATAATCATCTTACTCCTGTATATTTAATACATTAAATACAGACATTTTTGGCATAATTATGGTTGGAGAATATGATGTTGTTTATATAATCACACATTTTAAATGTATATCACAGAATCTCTCTAGAATTATATTATATGTATATACCAGATATTTGGGAAATACAATGCATAAGAATATATGATCACTACTTCATTTATTGAGAAAATCTTCCACTCTCTCCAGGCATGGCCTTACATTTATTGTAACTGCTTAAATTAAGCTTACACACAACATAACTGCTTTAGTAACCCTATTTCAACTGTGGCATGAGTGTAAAATGCTAAACATGGACAGCAGGAATAAAAAAAAAAGTTTGTTTAAGAAAGAATGGAGTGTTTTACTTATAAAAGGAAACACTTTGGTTCTAATTCTGCATTTTAAGTACAATATATTTATGTCAAGAAGCAAACCTCTAAAATAAAAGAAAATGCTTGTTCCATGGGATGCCCTGCTATTTTGGGTTGGACAGGGTTTACCTAGATCATTTATAGATTTAGTTAACATCCATGCCTATGATAGCATAAAATAAAATAATACATATCAATTATTGTACATCTTTTCTATGAGTCAAGCAGATTTTTCAGTAACTCCATGAAAAAGATATCATTATTCCCATTTTGTAGGTGAGTAGGCTTAACTGCTTAAAAACTCAGGTTTCATAGCTGGTCTGAGAAGAAACTGGGGTACAAACACAACTTCTCTAGGCTCCAGTATTCTTGCTGGGATGCCTTCCATCTAGGCTTTGCAATGTCCTGAAGCTTGCCTCTCTCCTATTCTAAATATTACAAAATTTTGCATTGGTGATTAAAATAAAGTTCCCTAAAACTCCTTTAAAAGACTGAACTAATGAAAGGGAATCAGAAGAATATATTTGTTTTTGTATATATTCAGGGAGGTAAATTCCATAGCTCTAATACCTAAATCTCTAACATTTCTACACCTAAACCAGATTCACATGGGCAGAGATTTTTAAACCTCACTGAATAAATATGCAAGAGCTTCTTACACTCTTCAGACACTTGTGGTTGGTCTGGGTCATGTGTCTAGTTCAAGCAGATGGACTGCAAATGGATATCAGCCTTTTTGAGCCAGTAAAGTCTGGGAAGCCTCAACTTCCTTTTGTTGTTCAATGGAAACTATGCAGAGAGAAAGAAAAACCACCTGACAGAAGCATAGAGAATCCCTAAATCAATACCAGGAGATTACCTGGAAATCCACTGGAACTGTAGCAGAATTTCTGTTGGAGGAAATAAATGCCTACATTTTCCATCCAATCTGATGAAAGAAGACACAGAGAAAGAACTTATACACGTAGTGAATAGATCCAAATTCTGAAGTAAAACTAACCAAGCTAGTATGCTTTCATTTGGGGTATTATAAAAATGGCCATAAATATTTTAAACAGAAAGCAACTTATGGTTTAGATAGGTGGTGTCCTCCAACAGCTGCAGTGTGAGACAATGCAAGAATGGTCGTAGGTAAAATGATTCGATTATGAGAGCCTCAACCTAATCAGTGGGTTAATTCACAGATATGAATTAACTGGAAGGTAACCACAGGTGGGTAGAGTGTGACCGGAGGACACTGTTCACTGCAGACTTGCCTTTGAGGTTTCTATTTTGTCCGCGGTGAACAGAGCTCTCTCTCTGCTTATTGGTTGCCATGTCATGAGCTGCTTTCCTCTCCACTCTCTTCTGTCATGATATTCTCCCTCCCCTTTGGCCCAAAGGTAGGAAGTCAGCCTACCATGGACTGAACCTTGTTTTACAAGAGCCAAAATAAACATTTCTACCTCTAAGTCATTCTTGTCAAGTATTTTGGTCTGAGAAACACAAAACTGACACAAACATCATCTCATATAAAAGGTCCTCTGGAAGTAGGTTATTGTAGGGTTGTCTACAGCAGCAGGACATGTGACCTTGAATATCCAAGATCTCGCGTCTCAGTTTTAGAGGAAGGAAATTTCATGTGATCATTTACACACTCCAGAAAAAATACACCTTTATATTAAGTGTCCAGTGTTGTATCAAATTCTCTTGCTTAAACTCAATAAACTCAGTGTTCTGACATCAAGAAAATGTAAATAAAGTCTACCCATAATAATACTGACAGTATGAAATATATTCAAAAAGTGAGATGAAATGTTCTCTCATCATTAAGCATACAAATTCAAATGCAATATTAAAACCAAAATGTGTGTAAAATTACTTGATCTTTAAATTTTCTATTTGTTTCCAGCAGGCCAATATTTAGTAATAGCTTCAAGTATGATACACTGAGTTCATTGGTTTTCTCATAAAATCTCAACTATTGGTTATCTATTTTTAAGTCATAAATGAATCCCACAGCTTAAGTTTTAACTATTATACTATCAACAATTTTAACTATTAAACTCTATTTAATTCTATAGTAATTGTGTTGGTATCATGTAGAAATTTCCTCATTAAGAAATATTCACTTTTAAAGATAAGACCATGTGAATATTAGGGGCAAAGTGAATTTAGGTTTAAAAATGGGTTCTTCTGACTCTCTGATATGCCTGTCAGACATTAAGCAAACTTAGCTTAAGAATATATTCTGCACTTAAGGAAAATAATATTTGTTTAATGAGAGCTCAAATGTAACTATATATTATAAACACAAAAAAAGAAGCTGCCTGAAGCAAACACTATTATAAATGCTAAGAATAATTAGGATCTAAAGTGAACAATCTGATTTTCTGACTTTAAATTTCACTGTTTTCTGAGGTGATTTCTAAGAGAACCCAGCATAAAAGTCCTCCATGTGTGTGCTTTTTAAGAATTTGTGTTATAATCTCCACCTCTCCAAAGTATGAATTTCAATGATTGGTGCTAATGTGCACACAGAAACAGGTGGGTTATTGGCTCTTCAGAGTCACTGGAGCGAGGAGTGGAATGATGTGTGAAATGAAAAATCTGACCTGAAGCTCACAGGAGTCGGCGAGGATCGTGCTGTGGTCCTGGCAGGGCCCAGTTAGTGCAGAGAGAATCACACAGGTGTGTAATAAGAGCTCTGTGAGTCTCTGGGCCTGGAGTGGGCCGGCAAGTATGTTTTAACGAGCTGTTTTATACCTGTCCCTGTGTCAGTGCATCTTTCTTCTCTGTCTGGCTACCCAGAGTTGTAACAATTAATAGTCTCTATCTCAAAGTGAAGTGTTAGGTGAGAACATTGCTTTAATGACTGGAGCTGAATAATTCAACTTTACCTCCATTTGTAGGAACTATTAGAGAGGGAAAAATAAAGAAGAAACAACTGGGGGGAGGAATTCGTGTTTAGAAACACTAATTTTAACCTCTTCCCTCTGTTTGCTATGAAGGCCAAAGACCTACACTTGGAAATACCCCATTCTGATTTTCATTAACCTGTGAAAATAAAATAAAATACAAGTAAACACACACACACACACACACACACACACATTGTATGTAACAATACTATAAATTAAAGAGTGCACACAATAATGAGACAAGTAAGTGTATCAAAGAGCTTAATCTGTAAAAAGTTAGGATTTTGCTTCAAAGTGTCAAAAATATTGTGAAAGCGTTCCAGAATGGATGACTAGAAAGGCACAAGGAATTGAGGAAAAATGGCAGACAACCACAGCAGGCAGACAAACTGAAACCACTGAATTTGTTGTGCTTGGATTCTCTTAATCCCAGAACCTCACTTTATTTACTCTGCTTTGGGACAGTGATGTAATAATTAATATGTGTTAGCTTTGGTTTCTCCCCAGTATGAATTACCTACTGTCTCCCAAATTTTTCCTTGGAGCACAGATAATCTGATTTCTAGTTTTGATGGTTGCAAATTGGTTTGGGTAGTATGTTTGAGGAAAAGGGAAATTGGCATCAAAATGTCATTGCTTAAACATTAGTCATTAGGAGGAGATCTAGTTAGTAGATATAGAAAATATGTAAAATGAGTACCAGTGACAAATTTAGGAAGCACAGAGCATAGCAATGGGACAGGCTCCAGGGTTTCTTAGTAGGAGGTGTCCCAATTTTGTTTACCTTTCTGTTCTGTAAGGCTTATGCTATATTTAGCCTCTTTTCAAGGGGTTTCTCCACCACCCCCAACTCAACTACATATTATAACCAGGTCACTCCAACATTAACCCTGCCTTTACATCATTTTATTTACCCCTGATATCATCTTAATAACTCAATTTCAAGTGTTTACCATAGGCAAGACATCCTTATGAGTGCTTTTAAGTGCACTACTCCACTGAATTCTTAAAATAACTCCATAGTAGACACTATTGCTATTTCCATTTTCCAGATAAGGAAACTGAAGTGGAAGTTGCTGCCTATTGAGTCTCACCCCTTTCATCAGGGAATTTTGTCTTCTAAAACTCTGACTGTCCTATCTGTGTCTTCCATACAATATTTTAACAATACAAATAAGTACATAAATCATGGTGATCACTTATGGACTGCACACTCTCTTGAAGGCACAGGTTTAAATGGATGCAAAGATTGTCTTACTTCTATCCACAAGATCCCCTGCATTAGTAGATACTGACAGTAGCTGTATCCTAAAGAGGAGGAGAGAGGTTAAACTTCATTTCCAATATTATATGGATATAGATTAGAAGATCTGGGCTTTGAAGGCAGGCAGCTTGCTCTGAACAATCTCTAAAAGAAAGATTTTTCTCTTTCCTTGGCCATGGCTGTGAGGTTGGACGAAAAGGGTCCTGGACTCAGGGTAAAATGGTTTCATTCTCCTTTCATTCAGCCTCAGAGAACACAGATGGAGTCTTTAAATTCTGGAATCCTTATTTCTGTCCCTGTTTCTATTACATGTGCTGAATTTAAGGAAAGCAGTGGAGTCAGTGGGAAGAGAGAGAAAAACAGAAAATTAAAGCAGAGAATGCTAAATTAATCTTTCTCCACTTAAACCTCAAGTCTCAAATAAATTTAGAGTCAAACGTGAACAGTTTCCCACAGCTTCTTGACCTCAGTGGTCTGGGAAATTCTAACAGCATGATCAGCCATGGCACACAACTTCTGAGGACGAGCCTGCCTCAGTTATAAAAGAGCTAGATGTCAAGTTATGGTCATATCATTCTTAGAAAACCCTATTCTCAAATCCACCAAAAAGTTTAATCTTATGAATATAAACAAGCAGTGACATGATTACACTCTCTTAAATTTATTAGTGAAATACCAAAGAAATACAACCGTTTTGTTAAGCGTTTCCTAAGTTGTTATTGTCCAAAGTACTTAACATTTTGTCCCTAAAATGCCCTATATCATTTATATATGGTAAGAGAATTCAAGTGATTCTTAATGCAATGTGTATGATGAATTTAGTATGGTACCTAAGTAATTACTACCTAAAGCTCTCACATATTAAAAATGGTGACTGATTTCATTTACAGGTACATTCTTGACACAGATACTTAGGAGTCATTCCATACAATGTGGAGACAGAGAGAGAGAAACAAAAACAACCAGAAAACAACATTAAATAACAGTAACAACAACAAAAACATTTGCTTTTTATTCTATCAATACTCATCTTTAGCAAATCAACCAGTAATGCAACCCACAGCTCCACTCTTGCAGTTAGGATTTTTCCATTTTTCGTGACAAATATGATTTGATATAAGTAACGAGTTTTAAAACTATTAAATACACAAATATGACAACAGATGAAAATAGTTATTAAAAATAAATTATATTGCCTTTTGTCTGCAGGCAATGATATTATCAGCTAACAAAGTAGAATGCAACCTCTTTCATCTAAGACTTCAGGCAACCTGACCAAAATGTACCTTGGGCTGATTGGAAAGAGCTATTATAGATAAGTTAATAAGTACAATTGTTTAAAGTGGATTTATTGCAAACAGAAGTCCTAAGGAGGGGATTATATATTTAATTATATAGGAAGCACACATTAACTGAGCTTTAGGAAAATAATGATTACTAGGAACCAGAAAGTGGACACTAAAATACTTATAACAAGGATGGTGATAGTGATAATGAACAGAAGGAAAGTCAATCTCTGTGTTCCTGTATTTTGTGACTTAAATTTCAAAACAACTGAAAATGGAAGATGTGATTAACAACCACATTTTGAAGACATGGAAAGTGGAATATGGGAATTCATGATTATCCAGCTAATAAACAAAGTCAGCCCTGTACCTCAGGACTGCCTATTGCCAGAACCTCTTATCTTCTGAACTGTTAAGCTTTGACATTCTACAGCACTATGGAGTTTTGGGACCTGATACTCCCTGACTGGTCTTTGATCTGGTTTTGTACCCAAACTTTATTTCTGTCCCCCTTTTCCTCTCTTTTAGAATGGAAATGTTTATTCTGTGATATCTTAAATGTGACTTGCTTTGGATTTTTACAGGGGTTCACAGTCAAGAGTTTGCCTTGAGTCTCCTCTCATAAGAGATGTTGGACTTGGTATTTTGGGCCATGCTAGAACTCTTAAGATTGTGATTCTCTAGGAGATGAACTAAATGTGTTTTGCATTGTGAGAGAGACATGAGCTTTTGGATATTAAGGATGGTATGTAAAGGTATGGATATGTGGTGTCACAAAAAACTCCTGTGTTAATATAGGAATATTCAGAAGTAAAAAGATGAGACCATCAGAACCATAATCTAATCAGTTCATCCTAGTTTGAATGGACTGACTGGGTGGTAACCAGTCGATGGGTCTTTGCTGGAGAAGATGGGTCACTGAGGCTTTCCCTGCAAAGGTTAACTTTCTTCTTTCTTTCTGCCTCTCTGACTGACATGATGTGGGTGTCTTCCTTCTGCCATGCACTTCTACCATGATGTTCTGCCTCACTTTGTGCCCAGAGTAATGAACGTAGTTATCTATGGTCTGACTTTTCTGACACCATAAGCCAAAATAAACTTTACCTCCAGTAACACAAAAGCTGACCAAAATTGGGATGTATAAACATGAATGTGCAAACAGAAAATAGAAGCTGTAATCAATGAGAAAAGTCTTCATGACACTTCTTTACACTTCTTTACATTCATGACACTTCTTTACATTCAGACTGAGTGATGGATGATATTTTGCACAACTGGAGGATTGGGAAAGCTATTAATTACTAAGAAGAGATCATGAAATCAGATATAAAATAAAATTCTGTATGCTTTAAAGTTAAAAGAAAATATGAATATTATTTCATCTAATCTTCACTCAATTCTTGAAGGATAGGTGAGCTAGAGATTACCAACGTAAAAGTTGATATCTTGAGGACCAGTGAAGCTCAATTAGTGGTAGAGCCTACATCAGAAATGAGTTTTCTGTAGACCAGAAAATGTTATTGTATGTTATCACCCAAGGTCACAGAAGAAGAATGTTTTCTGTGATGAAAAAGAGAAGATAGGGGTATGTAAGTAAAGAAAAAAGAGCAAATCATATTGTGTTTTGTTTTGTTTTTTTTAATTGGGAATACAGCAAGTAAATGTAGACATACAAATGTAACCAGATAATAAAATGTCTTAAAAAACATGCAGGTGTTCAGAAATGATTGAAGTGGTAAGAGATACTGTGTGGTTTGTAAAGGATAGTATAAAATGCACCATACTGAACTTTGGACTTGCTATAGTTGGAATCTGGCGTGTCCCCAAAGACCCATGTGTTAAATACTTAGTAGTACCAGGCATGAGGTGTTATTGAGAGTTGGTAGTAACTTCAAGAGGTGGGTTCTGATGGGAAGAAATCAGCTTACTGGGACCATACTGCTGACTGATGATGTTAGTGGAGCCTCATCACTTCCTCCTTCTCTTTTGCTTCCTGTCTGCCATAGATGAGCAACTTCCTCTTTCATATGCTCCTATGCTCCTACCATTAGAACTGCTTAGTCACTGACCCAAAAGCAATTGGGTCAAACACCCATGAACTGACAACGATGGAGCTATGAACCAAACTAAACTTTACCTTGTTTGAAGTTGAGTATCTTCAGGTATTTTGTTAAAGTAATGGAAAGTTGAATATCACATGAGTCATGCAAACCTGGGGTAAATATGATCAGCTATTTAACCTCTCCAACCCTGAGTTTTCTTAATTTTAAAGTGAGAGTATTGATACCTCCATAATCAGCACTTTCATGGTGACAATAAGGGATACTCGATAATACATGAGAGATACACATGCCCAAACACACACACACACAAACACACACACACACAAAACTCTCCACAAAGATAAATTGGTGTGATTACAGCAATAAATAGAATGATATAGAAACTGTATTTGAAGTTGGCTAACCTGGAAGCAACATAGAAAAGGAGACAACAATGAGACTTTGAATGCAGGGGTGGGGGGTTGGAAAACAAATGTGACATACCTTTGGCATATACAATCCTACCAACATTCAACATTCATAAAACCCTTTACCGGTTTCCCATTACATTTTTTAAAATTCAAACTCTACATCCTTTTCTATAGACACATATGCAATGTGGCTCCTGCATTCTCCTCTAGGAGTACTTCTGTTTTCCTTAACTCCGTGTTATCTAGCCACACTAGAATTCACTGATTTCCCATTAGTCAGTCTGCCTAGAATCATGTTTCCCAATACCTTGCCCATTCTCAACTTAAAGATCATTTCTTCAGATAAGACTTCCCTGCTTTTTAGTCCTATAGACTCTCATTAAGTATTACAATTTTTAATTATACTCATATTTATACTTTTTATTTAACTATTTATCAAAAGAAAATAGAGAAGTATTCACTAATGAGAATTAAGGATCTGTGAAGTACAATGGCTGAGGGTGATAGAAACAAGAAAAACAAACAAAAAAACACTCTCTGGAGTAATTTCTAGCCTGCTGAAGGAAGTGAACCATTTTAAGATATCAATTCAAGAGATGCTAGATTGTCATATGAAAGGGAAAAATTATCTCTAAGTGTCAAGAGTTGGAAAGGAGATGAAACTCTTGGCTATTCTATAGCCTGGAAAAGAAACCATTAAGGGATTTATCCTTGAGAAGCTTTAGAGGTCTAAAGAAGTCTACAGTTGCTGTTTAAGCTAAAACATAAGCTATTACTTCAATTCCTCAAGCCAGTGGTTAACTGATTAACAGTGAGGTCAAGCACACATGCATGAGTACATGTATGTGTGGAGAGTTTCTCTTTTTCATTTGTGTCTGTATTTTGTTTTGACTATTTTTTAGTGAGAGTAAGTGGGGTATGTGATGACTGGGTGGTGTTTCCAAAGCAATGGGAAATGTTGCCCTTGATGGATGTCAATTTATTGTATGTGACTTCAGTCTTACATCCAGCACTCTGTAGTGGGAACATCACTACAGCCTGAAGAACTAAACTATCACTGATTCTGCATCAAGCTAAAAATCTCCCCTATGCCAATCCATTTTTTGGAAAAATAAATCATATTCCATCCAAAATAACTCAGAAAATTCTTAGAGAATGGAATCTGTTTTTTAATCAAAAACAGTATGCCAAGAGACATACAGTTGGATCTGTGTAACACTTTTTTTTAGATAGATGCCCTACTTATATCTTCTGCAAGGTGAGTTTAAAATAGATCTGACATGCTAATATTAAGAAATGTAGAATAAAGTGTCTTTATAAACTTAGAGAAAATGCCCCTAAAGTCACAGTCATTAGTTTCATCAATTTTCAAAGCTTCCATTTTTGGTTTTTATTGTTTTCATTTTCTACAAGAAATACAAATGCAGAAGATGAATTTCCCACTGTGTCCATGAATATGACATCACTGAAAAGTATCCAACAGGCAAATGATTCACTCCTAGATAGGAAAATGTTGTGTCCAAGAATGTCATGACAAAGGAAGGCTTCGAGCTGACAGCATTTGGAAGATCCACAAAAGAAAGTGAAAATATCCTTATGGAGTTCCATCTCTCAACAAATTCTTTCTAAATCAATCATAAATAATTATTTTTTGGAGATGATCATTGTAAGAGTGATTCTGGAAGTAGGAAGTCACACTCAATATCAGATGGACAAAAAGGTAGCTCTGGAACCATTGCTGTTCAGGTCAAGAATTTTATCACTTCTCTGAATAGACTTCTTCTGACCATATATTCTAAACGAGAAAAGACATTTATCCCTGACTACCAGACGGTTTATTATATTCTGAAATTGCTTCATATGTTTATTTTATTGTGTTGTCTTTTGGTTTTCAACTCCCTATTTTCCAGCATGGTTGGCCTGAGGTCACAACTTCGTTGGACTTACAACTGTATCCTTAACTCATAAAGTACTGTGTGACACATGGTGGGCAATAAGGAAATATTTACAGTGAATGACTTAAGATAAGGGGACACATGAAAGAATCCTACAGCCTCATAATACAGTAATTATATGCCTAGGATTTATTCTATTTTGTTTTTGTTTTCTGTTCCTGTACCTTAGAAGATAATTTAACGTATCTTTAATAAAATACATAAGAGCAGTTAAAACTAAAAATCTAAAAGTGTTGGATCTCATTCATTAAAGGAGTATGTTGATTATCTTATTTCATTAAAAAGAACAATAGGACAATAGCACAAAAAAGCAGACCCTAAAGTGGTGGAGGTAGACAAAAATGATGACCAGGGATGGGCTTCATTCACTTAGCATGACATTCTCTACTTCCATCCATTTACCAGCAAGCACCATACTTTCTTCTACCATGTATAACCAATTAGAACAAATTAAAAAAATAATTTTAAAAAGGTCACCAGGGAAGGATGGGGAGCAGAAGGGAGAGGTCAGGCCAGGCTTGGGAGCGGCATTATTACGACAAACTGGGAAATTTAACTCTACAAGCCACCCTCCCCCAGCCTGCTTTTTTTTTTTTTCCTATAGATTCTGTTACTTGTGCTCAACTGCAGTCTGAAAATATTAAATGGAAAAATTCCACAAATAAACTATTTATAAGCCCTAACATTTTTTTAGTAGCATAATAAAATCTCTGCATTCCCATTTTATCCCACCCAGAATGTGAATCAGACTTTGTTAAGTGTTTCCGTGCTGTATTTGCTACCCACTAGTTAGTCACTTAGGTACTATCTCAGTTATCAGATCAACTGTCACAGTACCACTGTGCTATTATTCAACAAACTTCTATTTTACTTAACAATGGATCCCAAGCATCAAAATAGCGATGCTAGTAATTTGGATGTCCCAAAGAGAAGTTGTGAAGTGTTTCCTTTAAGTGAAAGAATAAAAGTTATTTATACAAAGAAAGTTCATTTTCTACAAAGAAAAAAATATTGGTTGTTAAGATGCTATCTTTGAAAATGTGAAGAAGGAAAAAAGAAATTGGCACTACTTAGGCTGTTGCACTTCAAACTGAAGAAGTAATGGCTCCTGTGCATGGTAAGTGTTCGGATAAAATTGCAAAGACATCCAATACATTTATGTATGTGGGTACGTAGAGTAAAAACCATAGCACACATAGGATTCGGTACTATTTAGAGGCATCCATCAGGGGTCTTTGAACATATACCTTGAGGATAAGGGGGAAGAGCTGTGGGTGCTGTGATGAGTAGGATATATCACAAATGATAGGAGATAAAACTGGAGGGGAACAAGACAGAGGTTATCACAGGAGACTTTTAAGTCATGCTCACAATACATAATGCACATTTTAAAACTACTTATCATCTAACATGAGTGAAGTTGTAAGGATAGACCCCTTATCCCACGGGAAGCAGGAGATTGTAAGATCCACTGGCTGTGTGAGAAGCAGGCCCTTCTGATGAAAGAGGGCTCCTCTATCAGGATTTCCATGATAAAGATGTAAATAAGATCAATGGATGAGGATATTTCTCAGAGAATAAAAAATCCTGAAATCTGCTGTTCGCAAGCTGGAGACTCAGGAAAACTGGTGATATAATTCAGTCCAAATTCAAAGGCCTGAGAATTGGCAGCTCCAGGTAGAAGGCACTGAATTTGCCCTTTCTTATCCTTTCTATTTTGTTCATGCCTCAAAAGATGGGCCTACCCACATTGATGAAGGCAGATCTTTTCTACAGTCTACTTATTCAAATGCTTCCCCCCTCAGGAGACAGCCTTACAGCAGCACCTGGAAATGATGTTATACTTGATATCATGTCAACCATCAATTCTGTCAAATAGACACATAAAACTAACCATCATCATCTTCAACATTCCAGCCTGTCCAGATTCAGAAATTCAATTTGTTTAATTCATCTAGAATCATAAAAGATAATATGTTCAAGTTTACAGAATGCTAGTATCAACTTGTCATGGACAAAAGTTTAGAAAACAGACAAGAGCAGTCTAATTGTATTGATAATGATATTAAAATAAGTTATTATAACATACCCATTCAACTGTGGAGAAGAAAACAAAGTATAAAATTAATTGTATGCATTGTCAGAGTCATTTGAGAGAACTAAAAATAAATTGATGCATACTGTCTTTGAATTCCTTTTCTGAATTTTTATATTACGAACATTTTTATTGAAATATATTTTTCTTATATACTTTTTTTCTGGGCATGGTGGCAGACATCTGGAATCTCAGCAACTTGGGAGCCTGAGGCAGGAGGAATGGAATTTGAGACCACATTCAGAAATTTAGAGAGAAACTAAGCAAATTGGTAAAATCATCTCAAAGTAAAAAATAAAAAATGCTGGGTAGGTAGCCCAGTGGTAAAACACTCCTGGGTTCTATCCTCAGTACCAAATGTAATAATACGTACATATTATTTTTTTCCTTCAGACTACAGTAAATTTGCTTGGACATGGAATTCTTAAGTTTCTATGAAGAAAAGTTTTCCAAGATAAAAATAATTGCAAATAATGAATGCATATAAAACTTGTCAACTATTCTTTGAATATGAAAATATTAAAGTGAAGTGATATTTTAGCCAAATACTTATAATGAATACTTGATATTATATTGGAGATCTGTTCAACATTTTACACACACCATGGACACATAAGCATAATATTGATTTGTAAGCATATTTTTAAGTTAATGATAAATCACTGATATATTCTTGCTTTTATTAGTGTACCTTGAATTTGATATATAGTTATGCCTGGCAATATAGATTCAAAGGCTTTATTGAATATCTAGGTTATATCCATCATTATTTTCTTTATGAATATTATTTGAGGGATATTGTTACATGTATATATAGAAACACATATTTCTAATTTCTTTTATAATAATGTAAGTTCATGAAAGTGGAATGTATCTTTTATCAGCAAGTACATTTTGATAATTTGGAATCCAATGTGAACATTATTACTTTCCAAAATTTACCTTTTATGCAGTAATTTTTCCACACTCTCATGAAAATTATATTAGTAATTTTGTCAATGCTTGTTACTTTGATAGGCAAAATATATTATGCTTATATATATACATAATACACATATGTAATTTTGATTAATAGTAAAACTGAATACTTGGTACTATTATTCTTATATTTTAATTTTTAACTGTATCTTTATTATTAGTTCCTCATCCTTTATTGAGAAGCTAGTTTTGTTATTTTATTAGTGATTTCTTAGACAATTGATATTGAGAATTGTCATGTGCCTGACTCTCTGTACATAAATCAGGGCAGTGACAAAAAAAGACAAATACAAATGCATGCACATACATATATACATAATTTTGATTTTTCTCTATTGAGGGGTAATTACATGGAAAATATTTTTTCTCTACCTTTCCTGTGATATAAACGACATCTTATGGTAAATACCTCTTCAATAATACAAAGTATATGGCTTGGGAGGCTGAGACAGGAGGATTGCAAGTTTGAGGATGCCTCAAGAACTTAGTGAGGTCTTAAACAACCTAGTGAGACACTGTCTCAATAAAACAAACAAAAAATATTTTTAAAAGGGGACTTGGAATATGGTTCATGGGTAAAGCACTCCAGGTTAAAGTCCAGTACCAAATAATAATAATAATAATAATAATAATAATAATAATAAAGATAATGATGTTATTTCTGTTTTATTTTCCCTCAATGGGGTAATTTTTACCCCTAATTGTATGTTCCTCTGTTGAATCAACTCTCTTCTATGCAGAAAATTCTTGATGTGCAACAAAAGCAAAGACTCAAACCACTGTTTTAAATTCCCAAGTATACTCAGGGTACAATTTTTAAAAATGTTCATGCTGAGATCGAGTCACTTCCACTAATTCTGAGTATGCCTGTGTCACCTTTACAGGAAGAGCTGAGCATTGTGCGGTAAGCAGGGGGTGTCCAATCAGCAGTGTTGGCAGCAGAATTACTGATGAAGATAGGGAATTTGCTTGTCTTTCATGTGCATGTCCTATCCTGCTTTAATCCAACACATAAAAATAGGAACTTGATTACAAACAAGAAAAAAGAAAGATAAAATGATGTTACCTCTGACAGCCACTTAGAGCTTAAGCAATGGTATCATTCCCATAGACAAAAACCTCGGCTAACCTTAGCCTAGGCAGGCTTTGCAGACAGGTGTAACAAGCAGCTTTGCCACAGTAATAACTAACCAGAGTTTCTATCAAGGCACCCTTCAGACCTTCACCACAAATTTAATTCGATCTATGCTCATAAAACATCAACATCTAATCTTCACCTAGAAATTTTTATTTTATTTTTGATTGTCTCTGCTCTTGCTTTTTCAAACAAAATCTAAAAGCAAGATGTCAGAATAGTCTATCAAGGCTGGGGATATAGCTCAGTTGGTAGAGTGCTTGCCTCGCAAGCACAAGGCCCTGGGTTCAATCCCCAGCACTGCAAAAAAAAAAAAAAAAAAAAAAGAAAAAACAGTCTATCAAAATGTTTTATAATTGGGGAGGTGGGTAGGGAGTGAGAGAAGAATGGAGGAACTTTAGATCATGTAGAAGGAAATGAGAGGGAGGGGGCATAAGAAAAATGGTGAAATGAGACAGACTTCATTACCCTATGTGCATGTATGATTACACGAATGGTATGAATCTACATCGTGCACAACCATAGAAATGAAAAGTTGTACCCCATTTATGTACAATGAATCAAAATGCAGTCCATAAAAAATAAAAATAAATAAATAAATAAATAAAGCCAATTAGGTTATTTTGGAATGGAAAACATATGAGTATCCAGGCTTTGGAGTACTGGGTCTAGCTTGTCTTCAGGAAGCATCTTCTGAGTTGTGATAAATGTTTCTTAAACAGTTGTAAAACACAAATGAGACTGACATCAACAAGTGCAGGAAAATTGACAACTTTAAGAGCAAATACAGAGAATTCCAAGAAACTGGCAAACAGCTTCTCCTGCCGTTATCAGGGTGATTCTTGGTGACTGCTGCCTTTCTTCCCTTCTGAGTGAACAGTGATATCTGTTCAAGACATGCACCATTCATTCAAAGAAGAACAACTGAAAATGCATCTCTTAGCAGAGTGAATGTTGCTTCTGCATGTAGATTTTTATCACCACCTTGTTAAAAAAAACTAAGAAAGAATTTCTGTGTGTGATTATTTGAAAATACTTAAAACAAAAAAAAATTTAAAAAGAAAGAATAAACAACTTTTCTAGGATGGGTGTTTGCTATTTCAGTTCAAATAGGTTCATTGGACTTAGATTCTCTTGTGCCTCATTCAAGTCATCTTTTTTTTTTTTAACTAAGACTCATTTACATATATGAACTACCTTGTGGATAATTTTCATATTATATAATAGTTCAGGGAGGTTCACAAGTTTTACAAATATTAAATCCTTTAAAGGTCATTAATCTTCGTGGTCCTAAGAGAGGAATAAGAATTGCTTTGAAAGCACTTGAGAACTACTCAGGATCAAAGAAATTCTGCCATTTCTGAGAACAAATCTAGGACTGCAGAATGTAGCATACTTTCTTGTAGCCGGGCCAAGGAAACAAGAAGTGAGGACCATGGGGCCTAGGTCATTACTAAGAATGTGAACCCAGACGGGAGGTTCAGACACCATTTGACCTGCTCTTTGCTCTGATGACATTGGTTTAGACTAAATAGTACTAGACTAATTTTAGCTTCTGGGTATTAAAAAACATTAAAACTCTTCCATAATACAAACAAAAGTTCAGAAGTCCACTTAAGAGGTCCAGCTGTTAATAGATCTAAATATTTTTCCTTTCTTCATGCTCTTTGGAGCAGGGATACGATAAACCATGGTACTCTATGAGCTGTCTTTGCAGAAAGCCCTCCCCAAAATTACTGAATCGGGATAAACCATTCTCAGACAAAGTAAGAACATTTAACTTCATAACTCTGCCACTATTTTAGAATTTAAAAAGAAGGAAGGTTTCTGTTATCCCACAAAAATTTAATACATTTAAAAATCATTTAAAATAGGTAGAAGGACCAGTAATTTGACTAAGCTGAAAGTTTGTTTATTTTTAAGTATTTATTCATTCATGCATTCAATCATATCTTCATTCACGGAACACTAAGACTTTGTGCTGTTAAGGCTTTCTCTCTGATAGTTGAGGCTTTTATCTTATTCAGTTAGTAGGAAGAACAATAAAAGGTGATATTTACTGCACTGTTTGAAATAGGTGGAAATGTGTTAATTTAAAGGTTCTGGTTTTAACTCTGATGACCTTGGACAAGTCACTTAATCTCTTCAAAAGCTTTCCTTCTGTGAATCAATGGGAATAACAAAAGCATCAACTTCACCTTGTGACTATAAGAATTAAATGAAATACTGTGCAGCAATTAAGCTAGCATTAGGAAATGTTCAATAAATGTTTGCTAATTTCATCACAGCTATTCTTCCAGAAGTATGTTCTTTCAGAAACAAAATGTTCTACAGGTACAGATCATAAAGCTACTAAATTTTCATGAGGGATTAGGAAACAAAAACAGAACAGCAGAATTTGTTATGCATCCAGCACCTTACTTCATTTTGAATATGTAGAAATATTTTCAGTATTAATTGTAAATTAACCCCTTTCTGGCCTTGGCTTAATTGGACTTATAATTGGCAAAAATTTTGGTTAAGCCAAGACTTCCTTCAGTTCTCATATAAAATCATCACTAGAGACTATTTTCCTCTTTATTGCTTTCTAGCAAATTGTAATGGTACAGATAATAATAGACTTTCTTGACACAGGGTTGCATGAATCTTCAATTGTAAAAAGTGCAGTATTTGTGAAGCACAATAAATCAAAACATAATAAAGTGTGCTTTGCCTGTATTTAAATTTTTTCTTGGAGGGAAAATATATTTCCTGCTTAGAATTTGTTGTGCAAATTTATCTCTAAGTTTTGCACACTGTGATAGTCCCTGGACAACACCATCAACAATCTTCTCTACTGTAGACACTTTAGTAACAGTGTTAAGTATAATGGTGGTTTGCATTTATTCCATAATTCTATGCAATAGCTATTTAGTCTTGAAATATCCCCATTTCCCTGTTCATAAATCCTTAACTAGCCCATCAACCACAGAATTTAGTCATGCTTTTAGGAGGTCTACAACTGAAGTAACAAAAGGTTTTCTTATATTGTTTAAGAACCGATTCTGAAATTGTTTGGCAAAGAAAGGTTTCCAAAATAGTTTTGGAATTGGGAAACATTCCAGATAACTTCTCATGAAGATGTAGATAAAAATGTCACTCATGTGGCAGGTTCTTTTCAAAATCACATTACTTTATATCCCAACTTCCTACAGTGAATTAGTTTTCAATGAACATTCCTTTGACTGGGTAAAGGAATATCAAATTTGAAACCATAATCCAATCTCAATGGCATGTACTTGCAAAGATGGCACCATGTATCTCCTTTTCTAAAGAAAATATATTCTCTCTGCTTCTTCGAGAGAGTGTGCAGGAATTTTCCATAAAGACTGCCTTTGATGAACTTCTGTTATACTCTGGATGACTAGAATTACCTTCTTGTAGGATGACTCCCAATCATGTGGTCTTATTTTATTATAATTATCATTATAGCCCCAGCTAGGGGGTTGTGCTTAGTTTTCCAGAGTTACAATTCCCTCTTGACTGTGATTAAACTGTCTTTGGATTCATAAGCCTGGAAAATTTAAACAATCCAATTTAATGAAAAACAATTTTCATAGCCATCTGGCAATGGTCTGAGTATATCTAGAAGTTTAACTTTTTGCATATTAAACTTCTAAAAGAAATAATTAAATCAGCTTTTCTAATGGCCCACGTGGATAGAGTTGGTTCTGTATGTTCCCACCAGCCCACTCATTTGTCTATCTGTTGTCCTTCCTTGGTAACTTTGCAGAGAAGCACTTCATTTATATAAATTATAATCAATGGGGAACTGAGTGTTGAGAATTTTGGAATAGCCTCTTGGGTAAGTTGGATGGTTAGAAACTAAGAAATTAATCTTATCTGCTTGAATTCTCTCATCAAGGCAAGATTTAAATCAATTAATTATAATTTAGGAAATTTTCAAAGCTAGAAAGCTTTCAAAATGAGAATCATGTTCAGATAATTATGAGGAAAGTTCTTCCTATTTAAAAATAAAGCTTCCCAAAATGCCATTTTGCAGGTTCCTTAAGTTATTCATAACTTTTTCATTTCTTTTTAATTTTCAGTTTCAAGAACAAAGCCCAAATTGTGAAAAGAATCATTTATAGATTATTGCAGTTGAACTTTCAAAGAGTAGTACCTTAGTGTTTCTTAGAAACAGACAACTTTGTCTTGTTTTGAATTTTTGACACTTGGGATTGGATAGCTATTAACAAACAACCTGCTGTCTTGTCCACAGTCCAGTAGTGCCAGGGCCGTGGGGCAGGTGGCAGAAAAGCCAAAGAAAGTGCCTGGAGATACATGGTTTATTAGAAAAAGCTTACAAGCAATCAGAGACTACTTCAAGAAGAGTTCATTGGCAATAGGTTGATAGGTAGCACTTCTGTCCCTCCCAGAGCTTTGCAGGCTGCACCCAACTCCTCTCCCTGAGGGTGTTCCGTCCAGGGTCAGCTGGCTGAATGAGTAGCATATCTCCTCTCCACAGTGCCTCAGTTCCACTACCATCACTACTGAGAGAGGGGTTTTATGTTAGACTGCAGAAGCAGTGACACCATTACATTGGCACCTACATTAGGAGAAAATGTCCTGCAATATGTGCAAGAAAGTAGCTTTCTACAGATGACGCTAATTTTTCTCTTTCTCTATGTGCATGGGAAAGAGCCAGTGCCCTACAAAATAACGTGTATCTGGACTTTCCAGGCAGCCTAGCTCACACTGTTTCCTTAATTTGACGAGGAATTTGGGAACAGGAAGGGTCATTCAGGGACATGATGTCCTACTGATCCCCTTTGTTTTAATGATGATTACGTCCTTTTCAGGAGAAATTTGAAAACAAAATGACAAACAGACCAAAAAAACAATTCCACTAAGCCTAACATATGAACCTATTGAGACTATCTATTGAGGGAACTAGTAAATTAAGTCTCCATTACACATTTTATGGAAACTTTTATGAAAGTCCAGACAAATAAAAAATTGGAAAAAATGGCAACTACCCAAATAACCTTATTGACTACCTCTAATCAGATGGTAAGACCAAGTAAGGATGGCGTTTTTCTTATAGTCAAACTTGACCTATGTGTCTTCTCTTCCTCCTTTTGCAATTATGGGTATGACTATAAGCCACACTCCATTTCTAGTTCTCACTCTCTAGATAAATAAATGGATAAAAACACTCAGGGAGATTGGTGGGCCAAGTGACATAGAACATGTTTAGGAGAAAGAATAGATGCAGATCCTTTGTACATAACCCTTTAAAAATCTTTTTGTGAAGTTAAGGTACTGATAGATACTTGAACAAATACAGGGTTTCTGAAAACAAACAAAAAACCCACCTACTTTATCACCCAACTCTTGAAAACTTTAATGGAAATAATTGCATTCCCTGCAATCCAAATGCATTTTATCTCTGTTTTAAAATCAAAGGTATTCATTGGTTTCAACATTCACAGGTAGCCAATATCCACAATAATGATGCTGGTAAATCTAAACACGAGGCACATTTGGAATCTTAATTTAAAGCAATACTAGTGAAAACATTTGATTGAGCTGACAAAACATTAGCTATTTAAGCAAGTAATTAAGCTAGTGCAATCAACAGAAAACTCTTTAGGAGTCAATGGTCTTTCACAAAAGAAACAAATTTATAGTTTTATTTTATTTTATAAAATTCTGCAGGCACTTTTTTTTTTTTTCCTTTCTGGATTTTACTCTTACAAAGCTAGTAATCCTAGGGAAGCAAAAAAGAAAAGATCTTATTCTGTCCCTGCTGTTTATCACTTTCCTGAAATCATAATCCTCTCAGTGCAACTATAATCATCTCTGCAGGAATTAATTGTGATGTCACAGAAGATTATGACATGAAGTGGGAAATAGGCAGCAGGAAACTGAGCTTTATTAAGACCAAAGTTCTCTTTCTTATGAAAAGGTAGGTTGTGCACATATCATGCTTCTGTTTAAGAATGACATCAAGTTACATGAGTTAAAAAAAAAAAAAAGTCAAGACTGTTAAGTTTCCTTATATTAAATTTCATATTAATTTTAGGGTTGAATTTTAGTAATATGTTGAAGTCAAATACTTTGTTAGGCAATGATACCAGAAAGACAATATACATACTTATAATTTTCTTGTTAAATTGCTCTTTATCACAAATTCTGATTGTATCTCACAAACATAATGGCACATCCATCAGTGGTTCTGGACCTTAGCTTCACATTACAATCAACTAGAAAGCTTGAAAAGTTGCTCATGCCTGCTCCCTCCACCAAAGTTTCTGATTTATTTGTTCAAAGATGAGGTCTGATCAACAGGAATTTTGAAAGCTTCACGGTGATTCTCATTTTCAGTCAAGTTTCAGGACCACTGTTCTGTACCGTTATGAGGATAGGAGACAATTGTCGTGGAAATATTTCTTTCTTCTCTCATGTGCTCTTCAGGGAAACAAAATCATGCCTTATCTTCTGCACCTGGTTTTATCATTTAAATCTACCTCCTGATTATATTGCAGAATTTTACTGAAGAAGGTACACCATTTTATGGAGGAGTTGGTGTGAGAAGAAACCCAGGCATATCTCCTGTCCTGAAAGTAAAAACTTGTTAATTACAGCAAAGCATAATTGTGCCATGAAAACCCCTGCAGAAAGTTATCCCCAGTAAGTGGTTTTCAACCCAAAAAAGAACAGCAACAGGGGATTCGTTGGTGAGTATTTGTGTCACTCTAGAAACTTCCAAAACCCCATGGGAAGCACATGATTTGAAAGGAGGAATTATTGGATGGGAGCCAGGTTTTACCCTCTTAGTGAGTGCAGGTGATTCAAACATCTTTAATGTCTACCTCATAAAATATATATAATGATAAAGCACCAATAAAGATACAGGAAAAAAGATATTAGAAAACACCAAAACCCTAAAAGAATGTAGGAAATATTTTCCTTGCCATCCCCCAGTTATGAGGGAATAGAGGAAACAAGAATTACACACTCCACCAGACAGTTACATACAGGCAAAATATTCATAGCTGCAGATGAGGTTCACTGGGTCTGAATGAAGTGGAAAGGATGCTCTTCTGGGGACATTCATGGCCTGAAGAGCTTGAGTTACAATTCAACTTAACTCACTCCCTAGGTTAGGTGACTTCATGCAGTTTGCAATAGTGCAAACTTTAGTGGAAATTTCAAAATGATGGACCAGGAACTTATGTCTTTTCATAAGACCTCGTAAGAGGAGCAATACTTTCTTAACCCTTACAAACTCTGCCCAAGTCTATCCCACCATAATAGATTCAGGCAAGGTGGGAATGTTTAGACAGACCATTCTTCAGAGGTCATGTAAAGCTGAAATAGCAAATCTGATTTCTCTCTCTCTCTCTCTCTCTCTCTCTCTGCCATATTTCCTGCTAACTGATGGAGTTGCAATCAACAGAGACCAACTCAATTGGGCTACTTATGTGGAAATAAATTAGTTTTCAATGGATACAGCACAAACTTGCCCTAGGACTAAATGTTAGAATCAAAATTTAACATTTATTTTTTGAAGTATAAGAATGGAGACATTGTGTGTATTTTAATTATGCAAAATGTAGCAGATTACCTGGATATGCACATTTATATATAAATTATCATAGACAAACAAAAACTGAACTGAAATGTGCAGAATTTATAAGAACTTTTGAATTTCTGGGCATCCATGAAAACCAAAGACTTCAACTGAGAGAGTAATGAAAAAAGACTTGGGACCAACAAAATGGAAGAAGCAAAGTAACCCAAAAACAAGGCAACCAGAAGGCACAGGAGAGTAGACAAGGCTTAAGAAGGAATGGATGAAGACTTAAAAATCAGAATATTTAAAATGATAGGTATATAGTTTGTCATAATATACTGCAACGTAACCACCATGATTATCTCCCAACTGGAATTACAAATAGATTGCAAGTCATGTTTTACAAAAATCAAAAATAAATATTATCTGTGAACTTAAAGATTTTGCAGAATGCAAAAATGAAATAGTCACCGAAAATTTTTTTAAAGAAAGGTGGTTGAGTGAGAATTTAACAAATAGATGAAATAGAGGTTAACAGGGACCAAAATAAGCTCTATAGGTTTGTTGTCTGTGAAAGAAAATAGACTGCAGGCAAAATGGTTGACATTGTACATGGAAAACAGAAAGCTTGTAGTAAATGATAACCATCATTGCTAGTGACTTATCTCGAGAGACAAGAGATGACTTGTAAAACCTCACTCCAATATGGAAATATATTTGAAGAAATATGATATCCAAATTAGATAATATTAAGTTATGGTGCAGCCTGATATTCTGGAATGCTTGGCTTAATTGGAAGTTATATAAGAATATATGTTGTATATATGAATGCTTGATTCCAAAGTACTGAAAAGGAAGGTCCTACTTGCTTGCTTTGTTCAAGCCTCTACTTATCCCTATTAACAAAGAAAAATAAAGTTAGATTTCCCTTGAGCTTAGTGTTACACTTGATAATAACATAGCAACTCGTGCAGAAAAAAAAAAAAAATTGGTATAGAAATCTAGATTTCCTAAGACTCCTTTGTTTTCCAATTTCAAAATCTGTGCTCATGAGGAATAAAAAAGACAATAGAGATTTGGTGATGTGGATTGGGAAAGGCTTCCATTATCCCTCTTTGTTCTGCTGAAGAAATATTCCTGCCAGAGCATACCTCTTTTTTGCACTTTCTGCAGATTCCTTTTATTAAACAACTTTTAATAGTCTACTCTTTTGATATATTAAAACAATAAAAGTAAATCTATATCTACTACCAAGACAAATTATCCCCAAATCTAATCTAGAGAAAATGCATTTTCACCTTCATAATAACACTACAAAAAAGCTAGTGATCAGATTTCTTATTAGTGAAAATAAGCATTTTAATAAACTGCTCAGTATCTCTTAGGTATTTTAAATGGCATCTGCTATTAGAATTGGTCTCAATAATGTAATAGATGGTCATATAAACCCACATACCTAAATGGAGCATCAATTAAAGAGTCTTTATTTGGCCTTAATATACAAATGCAGATATTTGAAAAGCATTGTAATTTTTCATTTAATAATCTTGCCAGTTTTGTATGAGAACAAGTAGTAAACTCTGCGTTCCCTCTGATGTTTCTTTATGCCATGCACCCATAGCCAACAAAACTCTCCATTTTAACATTACTAATACTAGGACAAAACCTCTTGTAGTGATTTCCCTAATATACAATCTTATGACAGTATCCAAGTTAAGTTTAAGTAATTATTCAGCTTACATTATCCTTTGTTTTGTTTCTCTAGTTATGTAAAAATAGATTCAGCTATAAACAAATTATATTTCCATGTGTATGTGTATATATCTGATTCTGTGGTTCAATATTAAATTGCGTACAGTTTAAGCATCCTGATTAAGGCACAGTTGGTAATAAATTTGTAATATAAATAAAACAAATCAAAATGATCATGAATGATTTGAGTCATATCTAATTTCTATGTTCTAATTATTATGTTAATATTTTATTATAACACATAATTTTTATTACTAGTATCTACTTGCTCTATAAATAATGAGGATATATATATACATATATATATATACTCATAGTGTCATGATAATAATTAGCTGCACTGAAGTCAGATATTCATCACAAGGAATGTCATAAGCATACACAAAAATTTCAATATCTACATGAGCAGTACAAGGGCTTTTCAACAAAAGTAATTTACAATGTAGCAGTTATTATTAGAGAGGCAGATTCAGATAGCTGAACTCATTAAATCAAGCACACCTGATCTTGACCTACAAAATCTCAAATGTTTGCTCACAAAATATAGTGCATTTTCTGTAATAATTGTAATTACTAGCTATGTATTCAATAGCTAAATAGCCTAAACCTATAAGATTAAAACTTCACTGAGTTGGAGGTCACTAACTATGGAGACTGATGAAGATGGTAGTTATAACTGAACATCGCACTACCTAAACTGCTGACAAAATTACTTCTACTAGTCTTCTGTTAGGAAGAGAAGGTCTAAGGAGAGGGTATTTTTTTCCAGGTAATCAGAAGTTCATTAACTAAAATGTTGAGGTTTTGGTTTGCTTTATTTTAATCTATTCCGTCTAATGGGCTTACCAGCTATTTTGCTACAGTTAATAACCTTCTTGTCTTTCTACAAATGCAGACACACAGAGACACATAAAGCCCTTGTGGTCTTTGTGGCCAAACATAAACGTTAGAGTAACAATGATAAATGAACTTCACATTCATAACTAAGGTGAGATGTAGGGATTAATTGAATTCATCTCTTATGTCGTGAGGTTGAAATGGGGCATCTTTCTGTACTTGCTCTTCCTACTGTCTGGTTATCCAATACAGTGTGGCTTTAGCCTATGTCAACACTGGTGGGATTGTGTACTTCTGCTCCACCTTCCCTTGGACTTCCACCTGCTGCTTTCCTGAAATTGCCTACTTAATTTAACTTGGCAATTTTCTCAAAGCAAAAATACCTATGTTGAACTCACACACTGGGCTATTTAAGGTTATTTTGTAATTTCAAAAAAATAGTTTTAGACAGAAATATGCCTATATGAATATCTAATGTAGCAATGGAAGACAAAGAGTAGCATTATATTTACTTACATATTTCTGAAGAAAGGGAGGAGAAAGGGACAAATCCTATATACTACAAACTATCAGCTGTCATATTTCTTTCTTATTTGCCTTGAAATGTGCAGTGATCTCCACTCTGACCTGCCCTTTCCCTTGGTTCACAGTTGTCCTGCAGACAACCCTGTGACTGACGCAGCGTTAAAAGCTAGGGGTTCTGGATTCTTAACCCTGGAAAGCCTCTGTCTTACCAGGTGGTCTTTGGCAGCTCCTCACTCCCATGAGTTGGCCAGGGAACCAAGACCAGGAAATCCCAGGGTTATGGTATTTCTACCTTGCCAGCAAGTTTTTCAATTCCACGGGTCATGTTACTGTTCAATTCTGCTAAATCTATTAGCTTCATGGGAGTATTGCCTGATACAGTGCTGAATGTTCTGCTTTTGGCGTTCCAGGAACAGAGCAGGGAAATTAGCTTCTGCTTTAACTGAATTCTACCTCTCTGCAACCAGGAAACCGTGGCCCATATTAGAGGGAAAATGGGTATTTAATTTAGACTATAATATAGTCCTAAACTCCCTGTGATGCTTTCTATTTCCATTCTTTACCCTTCGCATGAACTGACATGAGTCTCATTTTTAGAATGAAAAGCAAAGAACATATTCAGTTTAGACTGTCACAGCATAGAGACAAAATTATAATTCAGAATTATCTTCTTTTAAAATAAGCCTTTGAATTGACAGTGCGGTATTGTATACCGCATAATACAAGCTCTTTATTTATCATATTAATATAGTACCTTAAAACCTTGACAATTCATACTGACATTTTGCATTCACTTGGCAGTTAACTGTTTGATGAAATTACACTTTTAAATAAGAGAATATTTCGTAGCAAATATTTTCTCCTGCTGCACTAATAAAGAAAATAATAATTTGCTCCCTATGTCACTTAAATATTTCAGGACCTTTCAGTAAATACCTGCATGCATGATTTGACAATGATCTAAATTTGTTGCACAAGTACTGCTGTATAGAATGATTTTTCTCCTTGACACTCAAAATGCATCATGGACATACTTATGAATCAAATATTTAGCCATGCTAGTACAACTTGCATATTTGCTTATGTTCCAAAATTTTCTCATTCTTTTCTGGATAAAGTTTTTGTTTGATTCACATACTAACACTAAAACCTTTCTAATTTGGTTTATGACTAGAGTGTTTTATTTTATTCACATCATATGATATTGAAAACATTGCAGACAAATAAGATCATTATTTTTTGAGTTGATTTAAGATGATTTTCTCAAAGCAAAAAAATGTCCATTTTCATATTATATATTATGTTATTCAAGGGTATTTTATATTCAACCAGATTTTAATTTTAAGCAGAATTTATACTTCTGAATAGAAGCAGCGGAAGATAAGCAGCAGTGTTATATTTAATAACACATTTCCAAAGGAAGGAAACAAGAAGGAAGTAAAAAGTAAATGGCATCCCATAAACTATTAAACTACTTGAAGAAAGTAGTAATGTCCATAACACACAAAAACAAAGCAAAACAAAACATATATGAGCCAAAATATTTTTTTCTGTATTGAATTCCTGCAGCCATTTTGTATTCATCAAGCACAGGTTTACGTCTTAAAGAGCAACACGCTAATACTTCCACTCCCTGTTCATTCACTCACAGATCACTTTGCTTCATTATTTCTAGTTATTCCAACAAAAGGAATTCCTTTCCATTTTTATGTCAGAATATCAGTCGCAGAACTTCACAATTTTAGTTTTGAAATGACCTCTGAAACATGCGTTTGTTATTTATTCAGATGGCCATAGTTTTTAAAAGATGGCATTTCTTTTTTCTTTTAAAACACTCAACTAGTTTTTCTTTTGAAAATACTTAAGGATGAGTCTCGCAGAAGTGGGCCAAAGTCCAGTAGCTTTTCTAATGGCCAGTAAGGAGCTCTTACCTAGGGACAGATGTGCCTTCTCTATGTTTTTGCCTCCAAACTTCAGAGAGAAGGAGGCCTTGGGGGCGGGGGGCAGAGGACAGGGAGGAGAACACCAGGAAGGTGAAAACCAGGGCTGACAATAAGAATGAGTCCTCAGCAATTTAATGTCTGGCAGTGCTTGTTGTTCTACTTTTGATCAGGGACTATTTTTTCTTTTTATCATCTCAGAAATAATGAGCTCATTTTTCAAAACTGAGTATTTCTTATAAAAATCTTGCATAAAAAAAAATCCAGTTTCTTCCATACACACCTCCCAAAGATGACGTACACCAAGTTAGGAATAATAGTCATGAATGCCAAACTCGAAGTCATAGTTTCTTCTTCTTAAAAGACACTGGTCCGTGATCACGCTGTGTGCTCTGCACCAGAGGTTCAGGGATTCTCTGAAGGATGTGCACACAGAGCAGGCACAAATTAGGCCTGCTCTTATGCTTGGTGATACTTATCAAATTTTAATACATTAGAAGAAACTTCCTCTGGCCTTTGGCTGCCAACTCATTCCCCAAGGTTAACTACCATTACAAATTCACCTTTGCACCTTTCTTCTGCCATACAACTTTATGAAAGTCTGCAACAACAGACATCAAAATATTTCACTTTCATTTTGCCTCAAAGAATTGTCTGTGTTTTTAAACATGTCATCACAACTTCAGAAGTCTACTTATGGTTAGCAGAAGACAAAATATTACATATTTTATAAGTGGAGATCAAGATTTACTGTTCTTAAAATAAATATTTTGTACTTGGATAAAATGTGTTTTAAATACCTTATTGAATAATGTACATCCATTATTAAAGAAATCCTACAAAATGTTTATCCTTGATTCTTATTTCATATAATGAGAAATTTGGTCATCCTAGAAAAAACATTCAGTTAGTCTTAAAAGAACCACGTTCAATAACTCCTAATTCAGGACATTTCAAGACTTTAATCATTAAAGGAGTTTTTGTTAAAACGATATATTTAATCTTTTGTGTTCTGCAATTAACAGCAAGGCTTTGTCTTTGTGAGGGGGGAAGAATAATGGGATGACAGACATCCTCATGCAGCTAAGAATGAGACTGCATGGAAATGAAAGATCTGGAAGTTAGGATCTACTGAGTCCCATAAAGCCATCTCTGCTTGGCAAGTTTCTCAGAACCTATTGCCTTATTGACTGAGACTGAGGAGTTCAATTTGAAACTCAAATTCTTCATTTGGTTCAGGAGGGCTTCCTTGGTTTGACTCTGCCTTTCCCTTCAAACCCTGGTAAATCCTTTCCCATCTTTGTTTACCCTCAGCAACCAAGTTCTTGGGATTCTTCACCTGACAAGATTTTTCCCAGATCTCTCTTTATCATTGAGTGGGTAGAGTGCTTCTCCGTATGTGTGCACCTGCACATCAGCTGAACATTAACAGGTCATTCTGATAGTGTAATGTTAGTCCAGCTCACTGGATGATTGTGAGACCTTCTGCTTAGTGGGACAGGTTCATATTTGACTCTTTTATAAACTTTCTCATTTGATATATTTTAACCCTGTCCTAAATGTTGGAATAATCACCATTCCCAAACCTTTAAAGACACCAAAATAATCAACCTTTGAATATAAATATTGCTGAATTTCTCCTTGCCAGACATTATTCAAAGTTAGGATTTAAAGGACAAAATATTCATCAGCTCTGCTCATGCAGCACTTATATGTCACTTCTTAACCCACTTCCTTATGGAGTTAAGAGATGGTGGCAAAGCTTTCCCTAATCCTAGAAGTTCCTGCTCCACAAGGTGAGCCTGCTGCAACTGGCTCCCCCATCAGAGAATGACTACTTTTTTCTTAGTATGGTAAGACTTTCAATCCTAAACCTTGTCCTAAAGGAATTTTTTTTTATTTTTGAATACATTAAGCAAAATTATATGCAGGTGGATGTAATGTACAGATATATAATATGTTATATATTTACATATTTATTATTAAATATATTAATGATAAAATACTGATGTTATTAATAGGGAAATGAATATATTTTAATGTGCTATAAGTATATTAATATAGCAAGCTATGTATTAATATTTTTTATATATTTAAACATATTCAAACATGTAATGCTTATATATTATATATCCATAACTCTAAATATATATGTATCATATGCACTTTGAAGGAAAGAACAATATTTGACTATGTTGACTGATTCAGTGTCAAAAGTAATTAAGCCCAAGTGCCTCGAGACTTGTACATATGACTCTTCTCTGAAAAATGTGGAGTATATGCTTGCATTTTCACATTAACAAGCATTGAAAAGCACAAGTATTTTCTTCTGCTCCATGGGAATATACAAATGCAATACATGTGATAGAAGTTATGACTACAGAATATAAAAAAGGGGAAAGAAAGAAATCGAATGGATCCATCAAGATGAGCATAGAGTTTTTCTCCTTTGACCAACTATGGCAGATGAACTTTCATTTAAAAACAAAAAAATAAATGACCACATAACGCACAGCTAAATATCTTGATCACCACCTCTGAGGGTCTGAAATACCAGCCTCCTACAGGAAACATCTGTAAACAGGTAGGTTTATCTTCTCCCTTTCCATATTTCTTTATGCATTTCATATATATGTACATGTGTCCTCATAAATTAATATCATTGAGTAATTTATTTATTTAAGTTATTTTGATATATGCATGAAATATTTTCCTTAATGCATAACTGATTCCGATTTGTCTGTCTCAGTTCTTTTAACAAAAATATAGTATATCAAGGCATGAATATATAATAGTGAAGTAAGCTATTTCACAACCATGGGTTTTGTTTCAGCACTTACTATTACAAACTAGGAGGAAGGTTAGTTTATCATATATATTTTGTATCATTTATACCTATTTTAAAGTGACTATTCAAAAATTGAATTGCTGGATTTTAGTTCATGGACCTTTTTTACCTTAAGAAATTCTGCAGAGGAGGACATAGAAAATATAAACAGATAAATTACGAGCAATAAAATTGAAGATGCCATCAAAAGTCTACCAGCAAAGAGAAGCCCGGGACCAGATGGATTTTCAGCCCAGTTCTATCAGACCTTCAAAGAAGAACTAACAACAGTAATTCTCAAACAATTCCATGAATTAGAAAAAAGAAGGGAACCTTTCCAAACCCCTTCTACAAAGCTAGTATCACCCTGATAGCAAAAGCAGACAAAGATATAGCAAGAAAAGAATCTTCAGACCAATATTCCTGAAGAACACAGATGCAAAAATTCTTAATAAAATAATGGCAAATCACATTCCAAAACATATTAAAATGATGGGGCACCATGATCAAATGGGGTTCATCCCAAGGATAAATGTTTGGTTCATAATATACATAAAGGATTCAATAAAAGTAATTCATCATATACATTGACTTAAAGACAAAAATTCCATGATTATCACAATAGATGCAGAAAAGGCATTTGACAAAACACAGCACTCCTTCATGTTCAAAACACTAGAAAAACTTGGGATAGTAGGAACATACCTCACCATTGTTAAAGGTATATATGCTAAACCCAAGGCCGGCATCATTTTTTTTTTTTTTTTTTTTGCAGTGCTGGAGATTGAACCCAGGGCCTTGTGCTTGCAAGGCGAGCACTCTACCAACTGAGCTATCTCCCCAGTCCCCAACATCATTCTGAATGGACAAAAATTGAAATAATTCTTTCTAAAAACTGGAAAAAGACAAGAATGTCCTCTTTCACCACTTCTATTCAATATAGTCCTGGAAACTCTAGTCAGAGCAATTAAACAAAAGAAAGAAATTAAAGGGATACAAACAGGAAAAGAAGAACTCAAACTATCTATATTTGCTGAAGACACAATTCTTTATTTAGAAGGCCCAAGGAACTCCACTAGAAAACTTCTAGAATCCAAAAGTGAATTCAGCAAAGTAGCAGAATATAAAAGTAACATCCACAAATCAATGCTGTTTCTACACATCAATGATGAATCATCTGAAGGAGAAATTAGAAAAACTATTCCTACATCTATTGAAATGATCATATCTTTCTTAACCTTAATTCCTTTGATGTGATGAATTATATGTATTGATTTCTGGATGGTGAACCAACCTTGCATTTTTGGGATGAACCCCATTTGATCATTGTGCACTATCTTTTTAATATGTTTTTGCATGCAATTTGCCAAAATTCTTTTAATATTTTTTGCATCTATGTTCATTAGGGATATTGGTCAGAAATTTTCTTTCCTTTATGTGTATTTGTCTGGTTTTGGTATCAGAGTGATACTAGTTTCATAGAATAAGGTTGGAAGCATTCCCTCCTTTTCTATTTCATGGAATATTTTGAGGAGTACTGGTATTAGATCTTCATTGAATATCTTGTAGAAATCAGCTGAGAATCCCTTTGGTCCTGGGCTTTTCTTTCCTGGTAGACTTTGATAGCTTCTTCTAAATCATTGCTTGAAAATGATAAAATATAGCACAACTTTATGCTCAAAACACTAGAAAAAATACAGATAGTAGGAGCATACCTCAACATTGTATAGGCTATCTATGCTAAGTTCACGGCCAACATCATTCTAAAAAGAGAAAAACTGAAAGCATTCCCTCTAAGAACTGGAGCAAAACACGGATGCCCTCTTTCACCACTTCTATTCAACAGACCAAATTAAACAGAGCAATTAAACAGACCAAAGAAATTAAAGAGATACAAATAGGAATAGAATAACTCACACTATCACTATTTGCTGATGACATGACTCAATATTTAAAGGATCCAAAAAAATTCCACCAAAAAACTTGTAGAACTAATAAATGAATTCAACAAATTAGCAGGATAAAAAATCAACACCCACAAATCTAATGCATTTCTATTCATAAGTGATGAATCATCTGAAAGAGAAATTAGGAAAACTACTCCCTTCACAATAACCTCAAAAATTATAAAATACTTGGGAATCAATCTAACAAAAGAGTTGAAAGGCCTCTACAATGAAAACTACAGAATGCTAAAGAAAGAAATTATTAAAGAAAACCTTAGAAGATGGAAAGATCTCCCATGTTCTTGGACAGGCAGAATTAATATTGTGAAAATGGCCATACCACCAAAAGTACTGTACAGATTCAATGCAATTCCAATTAAAATCCCAACCTCTTTCCTCATGGAAATATAGAAAGCAATCATGAAATTTATTTGGAAGAATAAGAAACCCAGAATAACCAAAACAATCCTTAGCAGGAAAAGTGAAGTAGGGGGTATCACAATACCAGACATTAAATTATACTACAGAGCAATAGTAACTAAAATGGCATGGTAATGGCACCAAAATAGACAGTTAGACCAATAGTACAGAAAACACAAACAAACTCACATAAATACAGTCATCTTATACTAGACAAAGTTTCCAAAAACAAACAACGGAGAAAAGATAGCCTGTTCAACAAATGATGCTGGGAAAACTGGAAATCCATAAGCAACAAAATGAAATCAAACTTCTATCTCTCACCCTACACAAAACTCAACTCAATATTGATCAAGGACCTAGGAATTAGACCAGAGACCTTTGCCTGATAGAAGAAAAAGTAGGCCCAAATCTTCATCATTGTGGGCTTAGGACCTGTCTTCCTTAACAAGACTCCCAAAGCACAAAAAATATAAAAGCCAGAATCCATCCATCATAAATGGATGGATTCAAACTAAAAAGTTTTTTCTCAGCAAAGGAAATAATCAAAAATGTGAAGAGAGAGCCTACAGAGTGGGAGAAAATCTTTACCACATATTTCAGATACAGTGCTAATCTCCAGAATTTATGAAGAACTCAAAAAATTAGCACCCAAAATACAAATAACCCAATCAATAAATTATCTAAGAAACTGATCAGTCACTTCAAAGATGAATATATACAAGTGATCAACAAATACATGAAAAAATGTTGAGCATCTTTAGTAATTAGAGAATTGCAAATCAAAACTACCCGAAGACTTCATCTCACTCCAATTAGAATGGCTATTATCAAGAATACAAGCACTAATAGGTGTTGGTGAGGATGAGGGGAAAAAGGTACACTCATATACTGCTGGTGGGATTGCAAATTGGCACAGCTACTCTGAAAAGCCATATGGAGATTCCTCAGAAAACTTGGAATGGATCCACCATTGGACCCAGCTATCACAATCCTTGTTTTAAACAAAAAGGACTTAAAATTAGTATGCTACAGAGATATAGCCACATCAGTGTTTATAGCAGCTCAATTCTCAACAGCTAGATTGTGGAACCAACCTAGAAGCCCTTCAATAGATGAGTGGATAAAGAAACCATGGTATATATACACAGTGGAATACTATTCAGTCAGAAAGAAGAATAAAATTATGGCATTTTCAGGTAAATGGATGGAGTTGGAGAATATCATGCTAAGTGAAATAAGCCAATCCCCAAAACCAAAGTTTGAATGTTCTTTCTGATATAGGGAGATGCTGACTCTCAATGGGCAGGGTAACTGTTGGAGTGGGAGGAGTAGAGGATCACTGGATTGGACAGGGGGATGTAGGGGGTGGGAGGAGGAAATGGAATGTTAAAGACAGTAAAGGATAGGACACAACTTTCGTATGTTCGTATATGAATAAACAACCATTGTAAATCCACAGCATATACAATCAAAAAAAATGGGAAGATATACTCCATACACTTATATAGTAACAGCATTATATGCATTTTTAGATCATTCTGTCAAGTTCTGTGACTATATTTGGATAATTGTTCAATAATTTATAGTCCATCATCTTCTTTATGATGACAGTATTATCCCATTAATTCAATTTTCTTAAAAATTTCCTTCAGTTAACACTTTAAGAATTTCACATTTTTATTATGTTTATATTGATTCTTAAGTATTTTAAAGTCTTATTACTTGGTACAAGAAACTTTTGGAATTTTTTTCTGTTACTTTTTGTGCTTGATATTTGAGGAACAATATTAAATTTCTGTGATGGATTTTCTTTATAGCCCCTTTGCTGAATCCTTGTTGATCTGTTTGAATTTCTTATGTGAATAGTTATTATCTGAAAATTTAAAATACTTTTGTATTTTCAGTATGTCAAACTACAATGAAATTAGTCAGTTCCAGAAAGGCAAGCATCATAGGCTGAAGCTAGTGAGAAATAAGGAAAAAATAGAAGGGATTCCATGAAAATAGAAGGGAAAACAGTAGAATAGGTTAGGGGACTCAGGGAAGGAGGGAAAGAGGGATGGGAAAGGGGAAGAACAGCAGAATGAAACTGACCAAATCATGCTGGGTCACACGTGAATCCATCACAGAGACTCCCACTTTTACGTATAATTACGATACACCCATTTAAAAAAGTAAATAAATTGAAGGAAGACCAATATACCAGAGGAAGGGGATCAGATGGAGAGAGGAGGGGAGAGAAAGGGGAAATATTGGCAAAAGTAATGGAGCAAGTCATGTTATATTTTTATAATATGTCATATAAACCCCAGTATTATGTGTAATTATAATATACTATAAACTTAAATTTTTTTAAAATAAGTTTAAAAAATTTAAAAAGTAAAAAATAGCAAAATGAATCCCATATACCCCCCTCAAAAGAAAAAAAAAAATTGACATAATATTTCTCCGATGAAAGTACCTGAATTTCAAACTCAGTTTCAGACTTGAGTAAAAGAGATATGTTTTATCTCAGAGATCTTTATCTCATTTGCCAAGAATACTGAAATCTCTATTTTCTGCTCTTTTTATAATGTTATAAATTTAAATAAGATTTTAAAGTAAACTTGCACACATAAAAAATTGCCGTCTGTTTTAAAGGTGTATGTGTTACAGATTGCAATCACAAAATATTGTTTTTTTGTAATTTGGACCTACAAAAATAGCATGTACCTTTAAAATGATTCCTTTAACAATTAAGTCTTCTCAGCAATTACAGTAGAGAAAAATAAATCTATGCTAAAATATCATGACTGGGTAAGTATACATTTAAAATTGGAAATGGAAATATTTTGGGGGTTAAAATCTATGATTTCTTTTTTTTATTGTAAACAAATGGGATACATGTTGTTTCTCTGTTTGTACATGGAGTAAAGGCATACCATTTGTGTAATCATAAATTTACATTGGGTGATGTTGGTTGATTCATTCTGTTATTTTTCCCCTCCCCCCCACCCCTCCCATCCCTCTTTTCCCTCTATACAGTCCCTCCTTCTTCCATTCTTGCCCCCCTCCCTAACCCTCACTCTAACCCTAACACTAACCCCTCCCACGCCCCATTATGTATCATCATCCACTTATCAGCGATATCATTCGTCCTTTGGTTTTTTGAGATTGGCTTATCTCACTTAGCATGATATCTAAACTCATCCAAAGGATTTGTGACTAAGTTAATGTTCAGGAAAATTTCAAAGAGCTATGTAATCATAATATTCACAAGTTATAACAAAACGATAAGGGAAATATAGAGACGGAACAGTCATTTAAAAGGCATAATTGGTAAGAAAGAGAAGTTCAAGCTTTCATGGAGCCGCAGTCCTTTACTGTATAATTTCTACCTTGTTAATATGCACCTTGAGATAAAAGAATGAAAAACATTACTCCCCATGTCACCGTGTAGAGCAGGCAGGGAGAATGCACAGGCACAGGTAGACATGTCCATCGCCTCTGCTCTTGACGCATCTTTTTATAACAGGATACCTCACTAGAGCTATTCTTTTAACATTTCATTTATTAGTGTTTGTTCTGGGGAATATTCTTACTATTTCTTTTCTGTGCTATCTTAACTTTGATAATCAAGGTGTGCAGTATCATCAGTACGCTGAGGGAGCTGGGAGTGGTAATGGTGTGATTATAAAATGGTTCAGGGCGACTTTGTGTGCAACCTCTAATGTACCAGGTTATTTACGTGGTGGGAGATCATCCCTAATTCTTGGTGCAGTTTGGCCTCATGACAATGCTATACTCCCTTATTTGATTCAAAAGTGGGTGCGGGGAGTGGCCCATTTCTCTTTCTCTTTTCCTTGATCTATGTCCTCTTCCTCCAGTTTCCTCCCTTTTGAGGTCTCTCCAGGGTCAGGGCTAGGGAGTAGAAAGGATTCAGGGGAAAGAACAAAGTCTTCCAAGGCTCTTGCTGATTTTCATCTGGCATCAGGTCATCTGGGGGATAGATATGTGCATTCCGCCTTTTCCTTGTGTGTAGTGCTTTCATTGACTGTCTGGGTACCGCGGACCCCACCCTAGTCTGGCACTGAGCCGGGGTGGCCCAGTTTGCAACATCGAGGACCTCAGTCTGGGGCCCCTGGTTTGCAACAAACAGCTAACACTGCTGACTCATGCTCGCTGCGTGCCCTCTTGTTGCCCTTATTGTATTACATTGTTATCATGCTCTCCCCACATGCTCAGTAACTCTGATTGGCTGCTGTATATGAGGTGATTCTTGTAACTGCCTAGAGACTGATCTCAGGCTGATTCTGATTGGCTTATGCTTGCTATATAACCCAGACACTTCCTCGAATAAGGAGCATTGTTTGTTGGGCATTGTTCGTCGTTCGTCGTTTGTTGGTCTTTGTTTTTTGGGCTTTTTTGTTCGTGTGAAAAGGAAGCGTATGCGTTATCATTGCCTCCGCAGGCAGTGGGCAGTGATAATTGACTCTTAGATTTTGCACTGTTATGAATACACACCGCTGTTTTCTGATGCAGAAGATGCCTCCCCCTGGCTGGCTCCTTATTACCTGGTGGTACCTGGCTTTCCACATTCCCTCTTTACAGACTCTCATCTATCCACACCTCACTCCTTCAGATGTCCTTCTTGAGGGATGATTTTCAGGTTGGCTAAGGCTCATCTTCCAATCTTGCATCTTTCAACCCACAGAGAAACACATGCACCCTTAACTCATCAATTCCCGCCAACCCTGCCAGCGTCCCGAGTGCTCCAGTCTGCTGCATGTTCACACCAGGCTTCCAGAGCTTTCCTTTGGGATGGGGAGCGGGGGAAGGATATGCCAATAATGCTCTCCCAAGGGATTCTTGCTAGAGGATGCATCCACCCAGCCTACCGACCTGCAAAGTTAAGGTGTGAAGTTGGGTAGCAGCTAAATCTTCCTCCTGTGTTCACAGTATGCCATCAAGGTCTGCATGACAGTCTGGCAACTCTTGTCCTCCAGTTTCTCTGTCTGTCCAAGTCCCAAGACAACAGTAAAGTTGTCTTTAAATAGATGCTTCACAAAATGACTCGGAGTGCTTCCCACCTTTTCTGTTTTATCTGTTCTAAACATTATTTTACAAGGTAGGAGATATTTGTTCCTTGAGACTTAGATATCACTTGTTCTTAAAACAGCTGTGTCTGTTAACTTTTAAAGTGTAGATTTTTTATTGCCATTTTAATGTATTCTATAGTTCACCTATCAGGTGTTCGATTTTTGAGGCCATTTTATTAATTTAAAGGGCTATGTATTTTTTATATTTTTCTTGTTCTGCATATGATATTTTTAAGATAATTGTAATTTCTAATTAATTTCTTCTTTACATGAAAATTATTTAGAGCTTGGTGCATATGTATGCTTATTCCAGATATATACATATTTAGCTAATTTTGATTACTAACCTATAGGCATACTATCACGTTACCATTCGGCATAGAGAGCATAGTATCAACTTTGAAGTAATGTTTGTCTTCCTTTGTGGTTTAGTACATGGTCAGTTTTGTGTGTTTACATTTGCTTGGGTAAAATTTACTGCATGTGTTAGTGGGTAAAAAGTTCAATATGTCTTTATTACATAAAGTCTTTAAATTATGATATAATTCTCTATCCTTTTCTTACCCTCCTTAATTTTCCTGTATTGCTTTACATATTCTGAGATAAGTGGGTTTAATTATTCTACGTTGATTCCTCAGCATTGCCTCATTCATTCCTCTTTTAGGTTCATATTTTTCTCTAATTTGAATTAATGATCTAGAAACATTTTTCATTATGGTAAAGCAGATATAACCTAAACTTTTTTCTCTTTTGACCCTTTTTAACTGTACAATTTATTACCCCTAATTACATTTGCAATGTCATGCAACCACACTACCACAATTCTCTGATGATATTTTGAGATGGGTCGTGGAGGAAGTAAACTTTGGGAATACCTGTGTATCTGAAATGTCTTCATTTCACCAAATTTGTAACTGTTACAGATGTGTTTAAAGTTACTTTTCTTTACAAATGTTAATCTACTGCTCTGTTGACTTCATGTGGAGTGTACAGTGGGAGTGAGCTTGTCTTAAATGGGATGACCATAACAAAACACTATAGATCCAGTGGCTTAAACAATAGAAATCTACTTCCTCAAAATAGGAGTGGGCCAGCCTGCTTGGGTTCTTGGAAAGGTCCCCTTTGTGGCTTGAACACATCTTCTCACTTAGTCCTCATAAAGCTCTGCTCTCTTCCTGTACTTACAAAGACAATTAGTACCATCATGGAGTTCACAACTTTTTCTAAACCTAATAACCTCCAAAGGCCTCATCTCCAGATTCCATCATGCTGAGGGTTGGGACTTCAACATATGAAATTTAGGGTCACATAACTATTCGGTAAATAGCAGAGGTTGAATAATAAACTAACTCCTGTTCATCTCCCATTCATTTGAACCCCCCACTTCCACTATTCACTCCAGATACAAACTTTTAGAAATTTCAATCTTTTTGGTACTTTTAAGTTTTGCTACAATGGATTTAATGGTGTTCTCAGTGAGGGAACAGGGAATGTGTGCGTGCTTTGTGAAATCTTTGCCTTAAATAGGCCCTCGTATGGGATTAATGTATTTCTTAATTCAACAAATTCTATTCCATTAGTTTTTGGATAAGTCTTCTCAATTTGAAGTTGCATGTGTATGTGTGTGTGTGTGTGTGTGTGTGTGTGTATGTGTGTGTGTAAATCACAAGTTGAGTTTTTATATTAATCCAGTGTTCTTTTCCATTTTCCTGAGAATATTAAAATAATAAAATGTTAACATCTGTTAGATTTCATTGTTTATGACAATGGAGCCTTCACTTATTAAGTTTCTTTACTTTTCATGCTGTGGGCTTTTCCTACATGTTTACAAATTGTTGATTGCATGCTTATTTCTATAGCTGGATTCTCCTGTCCCCACACATCCCAACTCTTCTTGCTCTGAGTGTCTGTGAGGAGGGAGCAGAGTGCAGGGCTGATCTGGTGACTTCAAACTTTATAGTGAAATTGGTGGGAAGAATACAACAATAGCTATCAACTGACTGTCTTCCACTAAAACCAAGTACTTACATTTTGTTTTGTACTTTCTCTTATGAAGAACATAATTTTTTTTTTTCACAGTCCTGGAGGGTGGAAGTCTGAGATCAGGTACAAACAGATTGGAGTTCGGAGGTGGGCTGTCTTCTGATTTGCATATTGCTGTCTTCTCCCTAAATTCTCACTGGTAGGAAGACTGCGAGGGGACTCTCTTGGTTCCCTTTCATAAGAACACTAATGACAATCATGAAGACTCTAGACCCAGGTAGGCTTTCCATATATGAATTTTGGGAGAAGACAAATATTCAGTCAGTGAAAGGAAGTGATTTTACCTTTTCTTCTTTGAGTTTTGAGTGCCCATGGTTTTATTTGCAATGGCCAGGCATTTAGTATGTGCCTTTCTTCCTTTACCTGCTTCCCAATTCAAGAATCAGGTAGAATTGAAGTGACCAGAGACCACACTGGTGCATGAATGTTGAGAGATATTTCAAAGATGTGAATTCGTCTTCCTCATTACCCCAATTAATGACGCTGTAAATGATGCATGACTGACATGTGTCAGGCATGGAGCTCTCTTTTTCCTGGTACCATTTTGCAGCTATACTTATTTAGGTACATTTGTGCTGCAGGTTCCCTATTCAATCTAGACTCTTCCTACCTTCTGCCTCTCAGATGGTTTCAAGTTTTCTTCTCCTTAATGATTCCTATCATTGTATTCCAAGAAGTTATCAGGGCTTTGTGTGTGTGTGAGTGTGTGTGTGTGTGTGTGTGTGTGTGTGTGTGGCTTGTATATAAGGCTGTCCCCAAAAGCTTATGTGTGAGACAAAGCAAGAAAGTTTAAAGCAGGATTAGGTTATAAGATATGTAAACTAATCAGTGGATTAATCCACTAATACTAATTGACTGGGTGATGACTGTAGGCAAATAGGGTGTGGCTGGAGGAGGTAGCTCACTGGGGGTGTACCTTTGGGATTTATATTTTTGTCCAAACTGAGTAGAGCTCTCTCTGTGCTTCATCTTGCCATGTCCTGAGTTGCTTACCTCCACCGTGCCCCTCCAACAATGTTGCTCTGCCTCCCCTTGGACTCAGAGCTATAGAGTTTGCTGATTATTCATTGAACCTCTGAAACCATGAGCCCTCAATAAATTTTTCCTCCTCTGAGTGCTCTAAGTGTTCTTGTCAGGTCTATTGGTCACAGCAACAAAAAAGCTGACTAAAACAGTTTTGCTCTTTTAAAATTTTTAAAGCATCTCTTCTTTGTTTTAGGAATTTTGAAGAGAATGGAGAAACTATAGTCCAATTTTTTTCAGTTTTTATATTTTGATCATTTGAAGCCCTTGTGAGCCAGTTAAAATTTTTGCTAACTTCTGTTATATCTCCACAATTTTCAGCAACCAATATTTAATATATTACTAATCATCATATATCTTTATTTATTTATTTTTTTTGCAATGCTGGGGTTTGAACCTAGGGCCTTCTGTTTGACAGGCAAGGACTCTACGAACTGAGCTATATTCACAGCTCCATCATACTTTTTTTTTTGTAGTAGAATTATGAGAATATCCTGGATTATAAAAGTAAAATGAACTTTAAAATTCTGTTAATTCTAGAGCCCTCATCACATCTTCTTTCCATTTTGCAGTTTTTTTTTCTTCCTAGAAGGCAATCCTAAAAAAAGTCAAAGCTACAAATGTGCTCTAGGCCTCTTTAATAAAATTCCATAAATAATTTCTTTTAGAATATTGAACAGGGTTATGATTAGTGTTAGTTCCAGAGCAACAAAATGCTTTGCTTTCTCAGGTTAATTGATTAATTAATTAATTAATAAAAGAGGATGATATGAATTTAACACATATTTTGAGATCCTTGGTCAATATGCTTCCACCTCTCTGATCCCCAGAGATAGTTAGGCTAAACATAGATCTATTTGCCAATATAATAAAAAATCAACTGTCAACAAATTGATTCAGAGACAAAAGAAAAACAAATTCACCCTGTGACTAAGGTAAAATAAAAAGAAAAAAATCTTATGATCACTACTGAGTTAAATATTTAACTTTCCAGAATCACCATGAATGGAAGCTTCATAGTTAATCAAAAGAATAAGATGAAAGATTTGTTAAATATCCTCAAATCAATTACCCCAAAGAAAGACACCGCTCTAAAGAAATTCTTATGTAAGTGCAATGGACTGAGTGCTTGTGCCCTACTCCCAAGAAATTCATACGTTGAGGCCTTGATCCCATTGTGAGGATATTCCAAGGTGGGATCCCTGAGCTTCATTGATCATGAAGCTGGGATAATCCTTTCGAGTGGGATTAGGGTCCTTATAAAAGTAACTACAGAGAGCTCTCTCATCCCTTTTTTACCTCATAAGGATGCAGGGAGAAAACAGGGGTCTACAGAACAGAGGACCCTCACCAAGACAGCAACCATGCTGGCAATTTATCTTGGATGTCTGACTTCCAGAACTGAGAAATAAATAGTGTTCTATATACACCACCCTGTCTATGGTACTTTAGTAGAACAGTCCAAACAGACTAAACCAGTATATAGATGTACTAACCAAAATAGACACAAAATAGAAAAAAGTTGACTTTTTATTTAAAATGCTTTCCTCTCTTTACTTGTTTCTCTCACTGGTTTTACCTACTTTGTTATTCATCGTAAGTCTCCATATTTTGGAACCCTATAGAAATAGTGACACCTGTTTGGAAAAATTAAATAAGAAGATGGGGAAGAGAGTATTTGACATACCTAGCATTCATAAAAATGATTTAGAATAAGGTTGTAAGAAGATTGACATAATAATAAGCATGAAAAACTCTAGAACCAACTTTTATGTATCAATGTGCTATTAATATAAAAAGAAATGCCTTGCAAGCCCTTGAAATGATCAAGAAGATACCTCAACAATAATGACCTGTGGATAGGGCAGTGGGTGTTTGAATAATATTTTTGTCTGTAAAGAAGGACTAGGTTTTCCTCTGGGCTCTATAACTGAGTGGAATAATCAGCAGTGTACAGCAATCCCACCAGTTGGTTGGCTTAATCTCCAAACCAGAAACTTTTTCTGGCATCATAAAAGAAAACAATCTTCAGCTTCCATAGACCTGCCTGACCGCCCTGGTGATGACAAGTATTTACAAATGACTCAAAATTTTGGGTGGACATTAAAGAAAAATTGACAAGGAAAAAACATGTACCTTTTATCAAATGTCACAGCTAAGCTGTTTCACTCATCAATTATATACCGTGGTATGATAAGATTTATTTAAAGATATCATTTACTGAAAGTTTCTAAACAGACTTTATTTTATTTTATTTTTGCATTGAACCTAGGATTTCACTCATGCCAGGTAAGAGCTCTGTTTCTGAGCTGTGGCCATTCTCCTGAAGAGGGGATTTTAATTCTGTTCCTAATTGAAGAACAGGAATTCTGTACGACTTTTCATTCATATCATTTATGAGTATAGCTAAAAGTCTGTCTTCATGAGTCTCTGTATGCCTACATGAATATTTTCAGCTTTGTGTGAGGTTTAATGATCCTGCCTGGGAAAATTTCCTCTGATTTAAGAAAATATAATCAGTGTATTTTCAGAATATACTGTACACACACAAACACACACACACACACACACACACACACACACACACACATATTCTGATTTTTTATGTCATGATAATAAAACATTTTCAAAGTTTTAGCTTCTTAAAGTGCAGAAAATAATCTTATAAAGAATGATAATATTCATTATCTAGTCAAAAGGTGAGACCATCTCCTGAGAAGAACTATCATGTATTCCAAAAGTTTTTGAGTAGTTAGGAATTTTGAGCACTTCAAACAGAATTTCTTCCCCTGTAACTTCCATAGGAAGCACTTCATCTGAGTTCAGTTGGAAGATAAAGTCAATATTCTGAACTGATGTTATTCCAGATCCTTCTTTCTATCCTCCCGGAAGTTAGACTCCATGTTATCGCTAGAACATTTTAATATATTTTTGATCTAGCAATACCTTTGCTTTCTAATAATTTATTCAATGGGAAATGAGAAGTGTGCTTCTTTCACTACAATGAGAATTTCATAACCTGATGCCATGATACGTGAATGCAACATATCTTCAAATACATTCATAAATTCAGTGTTTGTATGTTGAAAATCTATACTGTTGCTTTCAACAGTGTAAGTCTTTAAGAATAACAAGCCTGTTGAATAATCACTGTGGCAAGATAATAAATAAATAATAAATAAATAAAATTTACACTGTGTTTGATTTCAAAACCACACCCTGCTGCAGTTCCCTTCCTAAAGAATTAATTCATTAATAAGTAAATACACAAAGAGCTTATTCTGATAAACTTTATTTTAAGTGAAAAATGCAATATTGAACAGTAACATCTATGGCTTTCTGGTGGCTTATTTAGGGCTGCTGTGCCAGAATAGCACATACAGGGTGTCTTAAACAACAGACACTTATTTCTCACCAACCTGATTCCTGGGTGCCAGTATGGTCAGGTTCTTGGTGAAGGTCCTCTTCCTGGATAAGAGAGGGATATTTTCTTATTTTCACATATCAGTGAGAGCAAGCTATAGATTTTTTTTAATGACGTGAATTTCATCATGGGGCTCCACATTCACGACCTCATCTCTATCTAAACACCTTCCAAAGCCTCTACTTCCCAATTCCATTACCAGCTAAGGTTTTGGCATACGCATTTTTGAAGATGCAAACATGCAGCTCAGGATTCATGAAATGAAGGAAGGTATAACATATTTCTTGTATTTGGTGTTGTATCTTATTTGAAGTAAAACCTGAAAAAGAAAAAGAAGGCAAGACAGGGGAAAAGTCAGATATTCCCAAGCATATTGGAAAACATCACAAAAAACACACGGAGGTATTATAGAACTATGACAAGATTTGGGAAGCACAGATGTTATCGTGCCAAAGTATAAATGTAAAGTGGTTATTGGGTGAGTTCTGAAGACAGAAGTAAGTTTTTAATGACTTCTATGTACTACAAGTGATTTCAGATTTTACCATGGAGCCTCCAGCCATATATTAAGTAGGGGAGTTATGGTGTTGGGATTATATTGTGAGGACAGAGGATGTATGAGAGAGGGGTGAACCCATGGGCAATTAGGTGAGAAGAGAGACAATTGAAATGGTTAAAGGGAAAACTAACGCAAGCCAGAACTAAGAGGTCAATTATGAAAATAGAAAGAAAAAACATAGACTCAAGAGAGCTAGCCAGTTGAGGAGTAAAAAGAGGATACATACTGAGTTTACCAACACAAAAGTGAGTAATGAAATTCTCAAGAACAATTTACTTTTGATAGACAAGAAGAAAGCCAACCTTTGCTCAGTTGAAAATCCGTTTGAGGATTGAGGAAACTGAAAGGGTGAGTGTGTATATTTTTTCTAGAAGCTTAGCTGATTAAATTTATTTATTAATTTATTTCTGAATTTACCACCTTGCTTTGTCCATGGGACCAAAAAATTGAAAAATCATTTTGGGTTGATTCTAGCTAATAAAGGGGAAAAAATGAGGTTAACTACAGGACCAATCAACAGTGGAGGTTCAGGCTGACCTGCCAATTGTGGGCAGAACCCCTGAAGTGCTAAACTCAGGCACAGGGCTAGAAACCTTGTCAGATCACTACAAAGACCAGAAAAATCCCACTCCCTTTTCCCAGAGCTAGAGGTATTGCAAGAACCTGTCTGGAAGGAAACAATTCTAGGGGCCTTCCAAAAAAATAGTTCACCTGTGTATATTCTTGCCTATTCTTCCTTACAAAAATGTTAGCCTGATTGAAATCATGAGATAATCAAATGAATAGAAATTGCATTTTTCAAATTAAAAAAAAAAAAAAAAAACACTTATGATCCTGGCATTAAAGGCAGGAAAAAGGCGTGGGGGCGGAGGTTATTCTAGATAAAAGAAACAAGAAAGTAATAAAAACTAAATAAACTATGACTGATAATTTCTTAATGAATCCAGGATTGATTTTTATTTTTTTAAATTTTATTTTCATTTTTTTGGTACTGGGGATTGAACTCAGGGGCACTGAACCACTGAGTCATATCTCCAGCCCTGTTTTGCATTTTTTATTAGATACAGGATCTCACTGAGTTGCTTAGAACCTCACTTTTGCTGTGCTTGGCTTCGAACTCTTGATCTTCCTGCCTCAGACTCCCAAGCTTCTGGGATTACAGGCATGCACCACTGCACCCAGCTTGGAATTGTTTTTTAAATGACAATGCAAATCATTAGGACATTTAGTAGATTTTATGAACTATATTAACATTATATTTTCTGGATATGATAAATTGATGGTGTTTACACAGGACAACATGTTTATGGACTTTTGCTAAGAGATGGCGTATGTTTGCGCATGAAATGTCCCAGCGTCTTTATTCTGCCAGATACAGAAATTCAACAAGATCTTTATAAAAAATTCCAGTCATTTGCCACAGAAATGGGACAGAAATCTTAGAATTTCTATGGATCCACAAAAGATCTCAAATGACAAGAACAATTTTGCCCGAAAGAACAAAACTAACTTCAAAATTTTTACAAAGCTACAGCAATTAATACTTTGTAGTATTGGCATAAGATGATACATTGATCAATGAAACAAAACAGAGAATCCAGAAATAAACCCATATATCAAAATTGGACTCAGTGAAGAGGAAGTTCTCTTCATTAAGTGGCATTGATGAAACTGGACTTCCACATGAGGAACAATGACATTGGACCATTTTCTTACACTTTTCCCACATTCAACTCAAAATGGATTAAAGACTTACATATAAGTTTTAAAATTTAAAAGATACTAGAAGAAAACAAAGGAAAAAATTGTTAAAATTGATTTGAAGAATGAGCATTTTGTATATAAAAAGCAACATAAGCAAAAATGGATTAGCAGGATTGCATCAAACTAAAAACTTTCAGATAGAAAAGGAGACCTTTGACATGGGGGACTACACATCCTAAGGAAAGGGATAAAATATTTCTAAACAATACATCTGATGAAGTGTTAATGTTCAAAATGTGTAAGAAATTTAACTCAACAGTATAAAAATGCAAATAATTGATTTACAAAATGGACAAAATCCTGAATAGACATTTCTTCATTTAAGAAGACATACTAATGACCAAAAAATATAAAGTGGTGGTCAACATCACTAATCATGAGAAAATTACAAATCAGAACCATAACAAAGTCAGATATGGTGGTACATGCCTACAATCCCAGTGATTGGGGAAGTTTGTAGGGGTGCCAGGCTAGCTCAGGTGCAAGTAAGGGCCACGGAGTCAAGACCCCAGACTCTGACTCAGAAGCAGCTTGTGGTGAGCAGCCTGCAAATTTGTTTATTGCCAGAACAGGTATATATTTTATAAGTTTCATGCCCAATCCCAATGTGTCATGGGGGATCAGACCACCAGGTTCCTATACAGTTTCCCTTGGTAACATTAGGTCAACTTGGGGCAGTTGTTTCCATTCCTAGGTGACCAGAGAGGAATGCTCCTCTCTGCAAGTTTACACACTTGAGACATAAACTGCTGCGAGCCAAGAACTAGGATTTCTCCCAACATAGTCTGAGGCAGCAGGATGGCAGGTTCAAGGCTAGTCTCTGCAACTTAGGAAGACTACCTCAAAATAAAAAGTAAAATAAAAAGAACTGGCAATCTAGATCCATGGAAGAGTGCTCCTGGGTTTAATCCCTATTGCTATTATTAGTAATAATGATATTTCACCTCAAACCTGTTAAAATGCTTATTATCAAAAAGACAAAATATAACGAGTGCCAATGGTGATAGAAAAGAGGACCCTTGCACACTGTTAGGTAGAATGGAAACTTACAAAGCCATTGTGGAAAACAGTATGGGTACTCATAAAAAACTTTCAAATAGAACAACTATATGATTTGACAAACCCATTTCTTTGCATATACCCCAAAACAATGGAAGTAATATTTCAAAGACATTTACATGCACTAGTTCAATGCAGCATTATTTATAAGAGCCAACATATAGAAACAACATAAGTCCATTGATAGAAGAATTAGTAAAAAGAACGTGATACATATGGATATACATATACATACATACATACAAATGTATATGTTTGCACAATAAGAATATTATTCAACTCTAAAAATTAAGGAAATCCTGCCATTTACAACATCACGGATGAACTGAGACATTATGCTAAATGAAATCATCTTGACTCAGCAAGACAAATTCCATATGATATCATGTACATGTAGAATCTACAAAAGTCTAACTTGAAAAAGAAGAGTATAGGACAATGGCTGCCAGGACCTAGGGAGTGGAGAATATTGAGAGATGTTGGTTAAATGGGGCAAAGTTTCAGTTTGCAGAAAGAATAAATTCTGGATAATTAATATACTCCATGGTGGCTAAAGTTAATGATACTGTTACTTTATAACTTCAATTTTGCAAAAAAGAGAATCTGAAGTATTTTTACCATAAAAATATAAAGAAACTGTTAGAGGTGATAAGTTAATTAGATAGAATGTGGCGATCATTTCACAATGTATATGTATTTCAAAACACTAAGTAGGGCTGAAAGTGGTGGTACACTCCTGTAATTCCAGCAGCTTGGGAGGCTGAGGCAGGAGAATCCCAAGTGCAAATCAGCCTCAGCAATTTAGTGAGGCACTAAGCAACTCAGGGAGACTCTGTCTCTAACTGAACTACAAATTAGGGCTTGGGATGCGGCTTAGTGGTTGAGTGCCCCTGAGTTCAATCCCTAGTACCCCCCCCCAAAAAAAAATCACTACTTAGTATAATTTAAATATATGCAATTATTATTTGTCAATTATATGTCAATCAAACTGGGAAAGCAGGATTATCTTCCTCTAAATTAAGTACAAACTTCATATTTATTAAAATATATTTCTGCAGAGGAATGAAAACTATGAAATTACCAAGCAATAATTTGAATTTTATAAAGAAGGAAATTGAAGTGAGGTAGCCATACCCACATTTTTTTTTAATCTTTTCTTGTTGTGGTGGTGGTGGTGGTGGGGATTGAATCCAGTGGTACTTTACCACTAAGCTACATTTCCAGTTCCACCTTTTTATTTTTTTTTATTTTGGTACAAAGTCTCACCACATTGCTGAGTCTGGCCTTGAAATTGCTATCCTGCCCAGAGTTGCTGAGATTATAGGTAAGTGCACACAGCCCCAATTCTTACAGACTGGCAGGGAGACCTAATGTTATCTTTGTTGATTATTGAAATTTCCTTTTAGTAGTCAAAGTAAAACTCACAGTTTCTTGAGGGGAATATTGTTAGACATTTAGTGAACAATTTTCAACTCTTTTGCATTAAGATGCAGTGAAAATTGAAACACCACCACAAATTTACTACATGCTATATGTTTGATAAAATGGATATATGTCACAGGCTAATGCAAACACATTAGCATTAAGACTTCAGACTGAACCTCAGCAAAATATAGTCATTAAATAGTAGATATTAAAGATCTTAAAATCACTTAATATCACAATCTACTGTTCTTGATATTAGTCATCAATTACCTTGAAGCAAAAGTGTTGGTATTTTATGTTCCTTTTTCTCCAGTGATTTTCTTTTGAAGAACAAAGTTGACATATTTCTGAGGAAATAATATCACCCTTTTAAAGTTAAACTTTAGATTGAGAAATTACATCAACAAATATGTTTTGAAATATAAACATCAAAAACACAGGCCAAGTTTTGAGTGGAACTTAGTTGGATACACTGGAATAACTAAATGAAATCTACAAAAATGGAATTTTAGAATGAGGGACGTGTCATAAAAGTAATGAGAGAGTCAGGGGACAATGCCATTTATCAAGGTCTGATGGAGTAAGTTCTCCTCTGAGTGTAATGTACAAGGTCTTTTCTACACGTCACACACATCAGCTAGCATTCTTCACCCAGCTAAATGACTTGTTCTGAATTCCTGCTCACCAAGATGATTTTGCTTTCTCTGTAGGTTATAAGAAGAAGTTGTTGATTTTTTCTGTTTCTTTAAAGAATAAAACACTAAACTCAAAGAACAATGGTTAAGATGTATTGGTGAAGAAAAGGTTGTGCACAAAAGGGATAAGGTACGGTAGCTGGGTGTAATAAAATTCTGGTTCCATGGACCTCAAGTGTATGGAGATTCATGATCCTAACCTTTTCCCCTCTTCACCTTTGGGGCTTGGCATTCAACTAGTGTACTGGAGAAAGTAGTTACACACTCACTTAACTTCTAGGGGTAGGGTAAGATGTGGAATTGGAGTTCAAGAGTGCTTCTGAAAAATCGAACTCATCTATGGTAATAGAACTCAGAACAAAGGCTATCTAGATAGAGCTCCCCTATAATACAGCAACCCAACATCTGGGCTTTTATCCAAATTAAATAGGGTGAGGTTGGAGGAGGATGAGTTGGAAATAAAGCGACGATTACCTGAAAAGGGCTTTTAGTTCCAGACAGCATTATTGAAATGCTATAAAACCTAATAAATTGGTAGTTTTACAGGTGTATGCAATTGTCCAAATTCATAAAACTGTATTCTAACATGTGAACTTTATGGTGTGTATATTATTCTTCAATAAATATGTATGGTCATTTAAAAGAAAAGATGTTATAACTAAATCACCTCAAATTTAGCAGCTTAAAATCATTTTAGTTATGCTCATAATTCTGTTGTTCAGAATTTAGGAAAACCTACTGAGGCTGAAGTCATCTAAGATTGGACTCAATTCCATCCAGGATCACACACTCATATAGCTGGCTGCTGATGCTCTTGCTGATTCAGAGCTGAGCTGGGAATGTCACCCGGCATGTTTCCTTTACAACATGGTAGAATCAAGTAGTCAGATGTTTTAAATGGTGGTGCAAAATGTTTAAAGCAAGTTTCCAGGGAAACATGGCAAAAGTAGCATCACTTTTTATGACCCAAACTCAGAAGCCACATAATCTCACTTTCACAACCTGAGAAGAATAATGGGAAAGGGTGTAAATTTCAACTCTCAATAGGAAGAATGTAAAAAATTATAGGGGCCATGTTTATAGATTAGTGCATTGATTTTGTTGATAAAAGATATTTACACTTCGTGCATATGCATAATCCACTGACATATACACACACACCACCACCGTCTTATCCTATAACATTATTACTTCAGTCTGGCTATCTCACCATTTTGCCTTTGGGAAGAGAAAAGTTCTGTAGCTGTTACTACTGCTACTTAATAATTACCCTAGATATTAGTTATAATCAACTGTTATTTTTTCTGAAAGTTTCTTTATTTCACAATTTCACATCACAGAACAAAGGAAATAGTTTTTCATTTTCTTCTGTTCCATGTTGAAGAAGACTCAAAGGTTGCTACTAAGCTGATCTGAAAGTTCTTTCTTTCCCGTTTTAGAGTCTAGGATGGAAGGAAGCAAAGACTGTTCCAGAGATGATAGATGACAGTAGTTGCTGAGCAGCCCATCTCTGTAGGGTATGACTTGTTCACAGCAGGTTGAATACAGGGCAGTTAGAGAACCTTCATGGTAACTCAATGTTCCAAGTACAAGTGTCTCAGTGACACATCATCTTTGAATACCCACTCTCAGAACCTCACTATACACCTCTAATCCAGAGGACAAGAGAAGGAACCACAGGTCCTACCTCTGAATAAGGAGAGTGTTAAAGAATTGGAGAGCATATTTTAAAACAGCTAAGCAAGGTGTTATGGAGGGAGGGGAACATATTCCTTTTAAAAAGAAGGAGACTATCTCAATGAGATGCATACCACAATGTTAATGAGACAAGGTCAGATGTCTGACTGTGCCAAGATTGTCTTACAGTTTCTTAAATGAAAACTGCCTCATCATTGGAAGCAATCAATCTTGATATTATAGGCCTTTGCTTTGACAACTTTCCCCTACTGTATTATAAAACTGACTCTGCATCCTGAGAGCAAGTCTTTAGATTAGAGAGATGTAAAATTACTCAGGTCACCTGAAAGCAAAAGGCACTTCCAGAAGTGGTTACTGAGGAGTACATTGATTAGTAGAAAGAGCTATCTAAATCCCTTATTTTATTCTCAAGGTAGTCTCATCAAGAAAGTAGAAGAAGCATTATTATTTTCATTTTGCATGAGAACAACTGAGATATTAAGAGATTAAGAAACTCAAAGTTTGGGCCATAGTATCTTATCAGGCTTTTGGAACACTGATAATTAAAATCTGAAAGTGCTGTTTGCATCTTTTAATAATGTGAATTTATTTACTTATTGTAGTTCATAAATATCACACTCAAAATTAACCTGTTATGGCAATTAGGAGTCACTGGCACCTGAGAGATTCTTCTCTCCTTACCTAGTATTCAAGTATTAATGCCTGATCCTATTTCATAAGGTCTAGTCTGGGAATCTGTGTTGGTGTTCTGAAACACAGCTAATTCTCCTCTATTCTTTCCTAGTTACATCATTTAATTATATAGCCAGCTTGGTTAGCAACATGCTGCTTCTTGGCAAATAGAGTCAGTGACAACCTGGGTCTATTTAGTTGTATTGAGCAAATATCAGAGTAATACATACTGAAGAACTTTTAAAATGGATAAATATAAAGACTCAGTTATTTGTCCAAAGCCAATGAAGGGCAATCTTCTTCTGAGATACATTAGCTATTTTTCAGCATAAAAAATAGTTACCATGGAAACCCATTATGACGCTATATATTTTCATGTTCGGTGAAAATGTAGATTATAGTCACCTTGAAAAGTTGAACCTCAGGCTTTTCAGAGTTTTATTTCAGAGCTGTGCATATTTTTAATACTGCGGTATAACATATTTAAAACAAAATCACATATTTTCCTCGTTTTTGCATGATTTAAACAAAATAAAATGATACTCTATAAATAATATAAATTCAGATTATTGAAGATGAGGGTCTTGTTATCAGAAAAGAGCACGTGGCTACTGCACATTAAGGAAAGGGGATTTTACATATCTCACTGTGGATGCATTCATTCAATTAGGAAAAGCAATGTATTTCTCAATTCTATTACCCTTGGCAGTTTCTAAATATGGTTATTTCATGCTGTGTTCTTAGTTTTTATACTGTTGAATTTATTTTGCCCTTAGCTAATTGCCAATACTTTAATCGATAGGCAGCATAATTTTTCTTTCTTTTTTTTTTTGAAGAAAATTATATTCAATATATTCTAAATCATAAAATACTCTTGTCATATGCAGGAAAATATGAACAATATGTGTCTAACATATGCATTTAGCTGAAAATAACATAGAAAAGATATTTTTGTTTTCATATTCATTTAAATATACATTATTTTGTAAAGATTGCTATTCTTGTGCTATAAACAGATGGAAAATGAGTGAACTTGAAGAGATATGGTACAATTTGAGAACAAATATATATTTGACAGAAAGTATATTTGAAGGTCATCAAAATTTTGGAAAAGTCAAAATTTTGGAAAATATTGGAAAAGTCATCAAAATTTTGATGATCATTGAAAATATCTGAATTCTTATTCTTAAAAAAAAATCAAACAGGAAAATAAATACAGACCAGTATCCTAAGTTCATAAATCATGGCTACTTTTTAAAGCTGATGCCATTTTAACACCTTGATATTATCTGATCAGTTCTTTTCTATAATAAGTTATGTGGGCGACTTTGGAAAAGATAGTTCCATATGTTTTAGAGATCTATGGTTTTGAGGTGAGGTTTCAGTGAAACCTAAGAGCCAAGATGAGTTCTTGTCTCAATGCCAAATGCTCCCTGGTGAGTTAGGATGAACAATCCCACACCTTGGTTTTCCTGGTATGGTGACCACAAGTCAGCCTTCTACAGGGATGGCATTCCTGAGACTCAGTTTTAGGAACTAGAGTTGGCACTCTATCCTCATGCTATAGACCCTATGCTCATTTGTTTAACAGGGTTCCTCCCCATTTAGGAGGAAATCTCTGGATTCTTTTGTTTCTTTAAGTTGTCTGCAGAGGTATTTATCCCTTGTTTCAGGCCCAAATGTGTATTATCTTCATCTTCTATCATTACCCATAGTAACTCCATATGAGAAAAACATTTGAAGGAAACAGATCATAAAAGTCTAAGAGGATCTCACTGGATGTGTTCATAGTTGTCCTTCCCTTCAAATGGAGAACGCTGTCTTGCAGATAGACATAGACTTACCTTGAAGATCCTTAAAATAGGCTGTATCCTCAGTTATGTGTTCAGTATCCATTCACAGCTGCCTACACTATAGTACTCTGTACACAGGACATTAGAAGTAAGTAGAAGGGTAAAACACACTGAGAACAGAGTGTATCTGCTCTTATTGGCCAACAGTAATCTAAAATTCTTACTTCAGATGACATATCCTTTATAAGCATTCACCCTAAATTTCATTTAGAACATTTCTAATAGAAAACCTGAAAAAAGACTTTTCCTTAGAAAATCAATTAGAGTGATATTTTGGAAAACAGAGAAAAATGCTAGTCCTTCTCTATCTATAAAGGCAGGAAACTGTGGACATAATCAGGAGGACATGGAGCATAGGTTGATGTATAGACTCCACAAAAGCCTAGGGAAGAAGATATACCCAGCCTCAAAAAGAAAAAAGATAAAAACAACTTTGAGGGGTTAAAAGTCAAATTGTGAGCAAGACTGGAAGTACCTATTTTCCTGGTTTCTATAAGCAGCATTGGCGTATTGGGAACCAGGAGCTTCACTATTCTGATCTATCAAAGAAAAATGCTTGCCACTATTGAGGGATCTAGATCAAAGATAAATTTTGGAGGAGAAGCTAAGGAAAGTCTATCACTTGATACCGTCTGTGGCTATGACCTGTGGCAGCCCCCAATTGAGGGAGATGGGAGGGCAGAGATGGAACATAGAGAATGAGACCTTGTTTCAGTCAAGTTTCCCCAGAGAAATAGAACCAATGGGAGCAAAGAAATCAGTTCCTGTGATAGTGACTGAGGTTCAAAATCTGTAGGACAAGATGTTAGGTTGGAAACTCTTGGGTGAGCATCAATGCTGAGGTCATGAGGCAGAATTTCTTCTTTCAAGAAAAAACTCATCTTTGTTCTAAGGTCATTTAAATGATTAAATAAGACCCACCCACACTCTCAAGAATAATCACCTTTACTTATGGTTGCAAGATTGTAGAATTTAACTACATCCACAAATTAGCTCCACAGCAATATCTAGCTCTGTATCTGATTGAATAACCATATACTAAGCCTAACCAAGTTGACACATAACAGTAAGCATCAAATATATCTGGCAGGGGATATACCATGATCTAGATGGTGGTTTTCCCAGGACAAGGCTTAGCCCTTGTACACTGCAGTACAGACCCCTCTGATTTTCCAAATGTGGGAACTTAATTGCATGATTTCAGGTAGTGGGGAACTATATTCTCACTTTTACAAATTAAAAATTTTAAAAAATGTAAGCATCATAGACACGTTCTGCATGTTTGGTATATCAATGGTATTAAAACATCACCTTGGACAAATAGTCACAGATTTCCATTCATAAAATAGATTGAAAGATTAATAAAGTAGAGTAATGATGTGTATAACAGTAAAGTAAGTTGAATAGATAGTTTTAAAATTTTCTAAAATAGAATGCAAGGCTTATACATTTAACCAATTTTTAAACCAATTAATTACCTGTCTAAAACAAAAATAAAATAAAAAGGTCAGGCACAGTGGCATGCATCTATAATCCCAATGACTCAAGTTGAGGCAGGAGGATTAAAAGTTCAAGGCCAGACTCAACAAAGTAGTGAGATCTAAGCAACTTAGCAAGACCTGCTTCAAAATTTAAATAAATAAATAATAAAAAGACTGGGAATGTACTACATGATAAAGTTCTCCTGGGTTCAATCTTGTATCAAAAATGAAAAAGAAAGAAAAAAATATAATTTCCCTCTTCCACAAACCCAATTAGAGACAGAAGGAATAAAAAGTTAGAGAGTATATGCAATATATTGTCAAAGGTTAAAATGGGCTCGGTACCAGAATTAAAAAGGGTTTATAATTAACTTGGTTTCATGTCAAAAGAGGAAAATGCAATGTTGGTTATTTAAAATTAGAAACCCTAACAGCGATTTTGCCATATTAACAAATTGATCATGAAAAATCATCATATTTTCCATAAGTTAAATAAAATAGCACTTGAGAAAATTCTCAACCAATATCTTGATTAATTATCTTAGCTACTCAAGAATTGACGGAACTTAAAACAACTTGATAAAAAAGTAAATTTAAAAAATTTCTAGTAAACATCACATTTTTTGGTAAAATGTTTTTTTCTCTACAATCAAGAACACAATATACTCAATATCACTTAAGATCACAGTATTATTGAACCCTAAACTAGAATTTTTAACTAATGGTGTATTATAAGGAAAAGAGGAAAAATGGGGATCGAAAAGAAAGATCCCAACTTATTTTTCCTAGATGATATTTTTGACTACCTAGAGAACCTAAAATTGCTGCAGATTACTCAAATCAATGATAATAAATATTTATAATGATCTGGAAAAATCTGTTGGGTATTTATATATAAGCAAATACATAGTAGAAAAGTGAATATTAAATATCATTTATAGTAAAAGCAAAAATATAAAGTATCTAATTATTGGAAAATGAGGTCTGGGAGAAATTGGGCAATATAATTGTGGAGAAAATGATGAAATGTTATTTTCTGATATTAAAACACACCTAAACGAACTTGGTAAAGTAGGGCAGGGCAACAGACTCAAACTTCAAAAACTGATCCACAATTATGTGGAAACTATATACATGATAAATGGATCCATGGCAAACTGGTAACAGCAGACAAAAAGGAGACCTGGTCAAAAATTGGTGTGAATGCAAATTGGTTACTTAAATAAAAATCAATGAAAGCAGATCTTTCCCATAGACAGACATGATAATTAATTCCATGTGTGTCAGAGCACTTAAATCTGGAAAACCAAATTTAAGCAAAAATATAAACATTTCAGATATTTTCACATATTCAGGGTAAAGTGCAAAATTTTTAACAAGAGACAACCAATGCAAACCATAGAGAGTGATTAAAGTTGATTCATTCTTATCAAAAGATGCATTCAGAAAATTGCAAAATCATACTAGTAGCAATACATAATTTTTGTATAGTTAAAACATGGAAATTTATGAAATAGAGATGGAGTTTTATATGAGATGTATATGTGGGTCTATACAAAATTATAAAGAAAAATTTAAAAGAGGTCTAAGCAAATATTTCAAGGAACTGTTTACTTTTGTGGAAAAGAATAGACAACACACTGAAGAATACATATGGTAGTTCTAATATCTTACTGATATTCAATTCATTAAGTGTGGTAGTTTTTATTCTAGGTATTTCATTTAATATTAATTTTGATACAATATATATGTATGTATACACATAGTAATTTATTTGTTATTTGGGCATACAATATGAATAGTGAAATGCATACATGCCAGCCATAGAATTCAGTGAATTTTGGCAATTGCATATACCTCAGTAACACAGTGCTGTATCAATATATGAATATTCCTGTCATTAAAAAATGTTTATCATGCCCCTTCCCAGTTCATCATCAAACCCCTAGGCAACCACCACTTTGAAATACTTCCCCATACATTAGTCATAGATTTCCATAAATTCATATAAATGAAATCACATGTACTCTTTTTATCTCTGCTTTTTAAACTCAATGTAGTATTTTTGAGGTTCATTGATGTTGTTTCATATGTCAAGAGTTTGTTACCTTTTATTTCTGGTAATGTTCCATTTATATGAAATCTAACCAGTGTTTATTCATTCTCTAGCTATTGTGGATATTATTTCCATTTGGGAGCTAGCATGTTTTGGGTTGCTTCCAGTGTAGGGTTGGTGTGGAAAAGCTGGTACAAACATTTTTTACTTTATAGGAGATTGCTAGACTACTTCCCAAAGTGGTTCTGAGCTCTCTCCCTCTCTCTCTCTCTCTCTCTCTCTCTCTCTCTCTCTCTCTCTCTCTCTCTGCCTCCCTCTCTTTCTCTCTCTCTCTTTCATACACACACACACACACACACACACACACACACATACATACATATATTAGGTGTGAAAGAGAGAAATTAATAATGACTTCCAGGTTGTCGGCATCAATATGAAGAAAAAACGGATTTTCTATCTACTACTTTATAAAAATATGGGGAAAGAAAGACTTTAATTTGAATTTTTAAAGCATTAATTTGCAATCTGTGAAATTCAAATTGAGATCGGGACAGGAAGCATGATATATGTGTCTACCGTTCAAAGGAGACATCAAGGCAGAAGTTCATAATGGTTTACTCTCTGATATATTTAAAACAAACATATTTTGCCGGATGAGGAAAAAAAATGGTATATTACCTGTGACGTGGAAAATTAGATGAAAAATGAAAAAACTCAAAAAACAGTAAATAATAAAGAAAAGGGTTCAAGGATTGAGCCAAAGGCAACTCACTGATGAGAGATTTAGGAGATTTAAAAAAAAAAAAAGAGAGAGAGAGAGAGAGACAGAGAGACAGAGAATAGTCAAGAGTTTAAAGAAAATATTCTGAAAAACAGGAAATGTGAGACTGTTCTGTACTCGAAGCCAGGTGGATCAGTTGTATTATGTATGCGCCTGTTTCAACGAGTCTCTCTGTATCTCAGGCCTTTTTCATGGAATTTTGCAGCTCCCCTCCCTAGAGGGGTAGAAACATTTATCCAGACCATGAATTTGGTTTGGCCAGTAGAAGAGAGCAGGAATGTAGAAAAGTCAAGGGTCCAGTTCCATCTTTAAGGATGTATGTCTCAGATCATTCATATGTGTCTTTCTTTGCCAGCACTTATTTGGACTGGTCTACTTGTCCCAGAATGAGAAAGATGTGAAGAAGCGTTTCCCAGCCTCCATCTTCTCATGGCCTTTTGATCCACATTCTCTTCTATTCTTATAAAAATCATCTGTTGTTGGATTTGGGACCCACTCTAACTCCAGAATACCATCAACGATCTTCAGTTAACTGCATATGCCAAGTCCCAGTTCCCAAACAAGGGCACACTAGTAGAAACTGGGAGTTAGGGCTTGCAATTCTTTTTAAGTGACACAATTCAGCTTGAAACAACGTGTTAACATCATCTTTTTATGTCCGTTTAAGTATCCTTTTTCATGGACAGAAGCAATGCTTGTTCATGTTTTGATATCCGGGCAAATGCCTTGGAATCATTAAATATTTGCTAAAAAGTACCGTGACATTTGGTATTCAAGGACACAGCAAATATTTCTATTATAAGTAAATAGTTTATATTCTAACAAGCAGGAATTCTTTGCCTTCCTAGATTGACATACTGAAATCTGCTGTCTTAAAATCACTTAGACGGTATCTTCTGTCTTCATGTTCTGAAGAGACAGTTTTTCTCCCCCATGCTCAGTCTATTACAGCACACATTAAAAAAAAAAAATCTCATCCAAGTCAGATATGGTCTTTGATATAAAAGGAAATAATAAATTGAAATAATTACTTAAAATTTCTAATAATGCTTTGCCCTTTTATCCTAACGGTAATCATCAGTGCACATAACAAAGAACTAGCCATCATGGTGTCTCTTTCATTAAACTTCCTTTGTCCCAAAACATATTGCTTGGTGTGCTCCCTTGATTTATTTCCTCCCTCTTTTGAAAAGTTCTGTTTAATTTCAGAAAAGATAATAGTGAGTTTTCTGTAACATGCTGTTCCTGTTGTTAGGTAATTATTCTGTCTGGAAAAAATATGTAATAGATTTTTCACAAAAAGGCTATTCAACCCATGGTATTTTACTATGAAAATCAACAGTCTCAGGAAAATGGGAGAACTTAAGGCAGAAATGAACAGTTCTTTCCCTACCTGGCTCCTTGCTTTATTTTACAAATCTAGCCCCAGAAACTCAGCTAAGGAAAAATGGAACAAAGTTTTATTAGGGAATTTTTAGTTTTCCACAAGTAAAGTAAAATGAATACAAAGCAAATAACATTATATATGGTTATCTTCTTATCTAAGATGAATCCATTTATATAATAAGAATTAGCTAGAGGTGTGCTTCATCATCATAAAATAAGAAAAATATGAAAAGATAAAAAATAGTTATTCTTCTGTTTCATATATATTTTTTTCTTTTAATTCATTAAATTACTTACTAATTTCCAAATGCAGACATCCTTCCTAAAATGATGACATGTATTTCTTATAATTCATATAACTATTAACATTTAAGATTTAATATAGCTTTGGAAGTTTTTTAAATACATGCTTTCACAGAGAAAATAATTCAACTGTAGAGAAAATATTTGATTGATCCTGCTTGTTTTAAACCTATTTTTGTAGGTAATGAGTTGAAATTTACATTTTGAAATTCAAAATAAATGGTAGAAGAGTAAATAATTATTCTGAGTTTATTTCTTTTTAATTTTCAAATTTTAAAGTAATGATAGTGTTACAGGAAGTTACAAAAACAGCAGAGAGTTCCTGTGTGTCCTTGTTCCAAAATATTCTCATGTTCCTATCTCATATAAAATGCGACATTGCAGAAGCCATATATTTGACATTTGTAAAATACTGTATTACAGAGCTTGTTTGGATTTTAGCAATTTTTTAACAAAAAATGTTTCTGAAACATAAATCTATGAAATTATCATATACATGGATTTCCATAACCACTACAGGATAAGGACATGAAATCCGTCCATCACCACAAAGACACCACTTCATGACACCTGTTTTAGGAACAGCTTCCCTTAATGATAAGCCCTGGTAACCATGGGACTATTTGTTATTGCTATAATTTTTAATCTGTGAAATAAATGAAATCATTCTGTATCTGACCTTTAATTGTTTTGTTTTGTTTTTGCACCACTGCAAATTGAAACCAGAGCCTCATGCATGCTAGGCACAAGCTCTACCAGTGAGCTACATCCCCACCCCTCTGTGATATGACCTCGAGATTGGAAGTTTTTACTCAGGAAACACCCTGGAAATCCAATGAACCTATTGTGTATATGGATAGTTGTTCTTTTTATTTACAGGATGCTATTTTCTTGCATGTACATATGATGATTTGTTTAACCATTCACTCATTGGCTTGTTTCCAGTTTGGGGCAGTTACAACTGATCTGTAAAAACAAACACACAAACAAAAACAAACTGCATCCAGGTTTTGTGTGGACATAAGTTTTCATTTCTTAAAACTAAATATCCAGGAGTCTCATTGCTTGATTTTTTTTTTTTATTTACAAGAAAACGTCAGACTTTTTTTTTTTTTTATTAAGCTATGGGGTTTAGCATTTTAGAGAACTGCCAAGTACTTGTTCCACTTTATATTACCACCTACAATGTATGAGAGTAACACAAACTCACTAGTAATTCACACACATATATATAATTTTAGCTATTTCCTATGTATGCAGTGTTCTCTCACTACGTTCATAATTTTCCTTTCCATAAGGGTCAATGGTATTGAATATATTTTCATTGGATTATTTTTCATTCACATATCCTCTTTTCATAGTTTTACCATTTTCTTAATATTGAGTTTAAGCAATTCTTTATGTATTATGGCTTAAAATACTTTGTCACATATATGGCTTGCACATAGTTGACAGGGTTTCTAGCTTATCTTTTATTCTTCTTAACACAGTCATTCGCAGGGTAAAAAAAATTATTAATTCCCTGTTCACTTCTGCTCAATATATAGAACTATAAAATAGAAACTGAACCTAGCATGTATATTTTATTATTCAACATTCATGTGTCTTTTTACATGCAGGTGTACATTATCCTTTGGATGGTGTAAAGGAAAATGGGGCAGGAGGGAGTGTGAGAAGGAAAGATAGTAGAATGAGATAGACAGTATTACCCTATGTATGTGTATGATTACATGAATGGTGTGACTCTACATTGTGTACAACCATAGAAATGAAAAATGGTACTTCCATTTGTGTACAATAAATCAAAATGCAGTCTGTAAAAATAAAAAACAATTAAAACTACAATAGGGAAATAAAGATAATAGAAAACAAAGAAACATTCTTACAATTTAATGATTTATTGAGAAATTATTGGTTTTTAAATAAAACAGACTTTCAATGTAACGTAAACATATTGGCTAGTATTTAGCAGTATTTTTGATGTATGCATGTGACATTTGCCCTTTAATTACTGACTTTTTCAGTTAACTGGTTTTAACTCTTTAAAAGGTTTAAACCAATTTTGCTCTAAAAGGCATTTTTTTTCTGAGAAATTAATTTAAGATAATATAACCATATAACTCATTATAACAAAAATCAGCAGAGTTTAATTTATGCTGTGTCACCCAGCACAGATGTTTTGATGGCTGGATGAGGTACCCCTAAAGGGAATATAGTCAAACACACTTTGAGTCAAACTTCTCTAGTATAACACCCAAATATATTGTGTTTACCAGAAAAACTCAAACCTTTTGAGGCACTATTATATATAAGGGGGACAACAGAAAAATAAAACCAAGAAGGTTACTGAAGGAACGATTCAGAATGTAGTTCATTACAGCATGTCCTAATTACAGACGCAGGACATCTGAAGAGCAATCAAAAGATTCATAATAATGAAATCATTGTGCTGATATTCACTGTAAGAATTAAATGAGAAGAAAATTTCCTAATTTTGTATTCAATCATTTAATTTTTTTGAAGCAAAAAAAAATGTAAGCATGATATAAAAATAACACATAATTACATTGTTGATAGTTTACGGGCATTATTTGAATGTCATTTACAGCTGATATTTTTTCCTCCAACATCATATAATTTTAGACACAAAAAGGACCCCAAAGATGTTCTAAATCAAACCAAGAGAAGAAACATTGTACTTAAAGGAGAATGAAAGACTTGTATTATATTAAATGATTAATGAATCCAGAATGAGGTGTACAGAATTGGGATAATCAGGACTTCAGCAAGTTAGTCAATGTCCCTGTGTCTCAGTTTATTCAACTTTAAAGGGAAAGGATGACTATACTATTCTGTTATGATTGTTGTGAGGATTATGTAGGTTGGTATAAGTAGAACATTGAGAACAGTACCTGGTATAAAAAAATGCCATATAGGAATTAAGGGCTTTGATTATTTTTTCAAGCCATACTAATTGTGTTAGCCAACATTTCACTGCGGCGACCCAAGTACCCAACAAGAACAATTTAGAGAAGGAAAAGTTTATTTTGTGCTCATGGCTTCAGAAGTCTCAGTACATGGTCAGTGAACTCCATCACTTTGAATCCTACGTGAGGCAGAATACCATGGTGGAGGGATGTGGTGGAGGAAGATTATTCCCCTCAGGGAATCCAGGAAGCAAAGACAGAGTAAGGGGGCCAAGGAAAAAGATATGTCAAAGGCATGCCCTTAGTGTCCTGTCTCCTCCAGTATCATCCCACCTGCCCACAGTTACCACCCAGTAATTCATTCCAGTTATTAATCCATCAATTAATTAATTAATTCACCAATTATTTTATAGCTCTTATAATCTAATCATTTTACCTTTGACTATTCCTATTTTAACACAGGAACTTTTGAGGAACATCACATATTCAAAACATAACATTCTGCTTCTGCCTCCAAAAAGCTTATGTCTCTCTCACAGTGAAAAATGTTTTCTGTCCATATCCCAAAATCTCCATGGTCTTAACAATTCCAGCATTACCCATAGGTCTAGATCCATCTTATCTGACACTCAAGGCAAACTCTTGACTGTGTGTCCCTATAAAGATCGAAAGCAAGTTGAATGCATCCAATGTGTAATGACACAGCAAAATTTTCCCTCCAAACAGGAGAAGTAGGGACATTATAAGGAAGGGATGGGAACATAGCAAGAGCAAAATCCAGCTGGGCAAACAAGTCCTGTAGCTTGTAGCTCCAAGTCTACCATCTAGAGCACATAGTGGTGAGGTGTAAACTCTAAAGGGATTGTGCAGTCCTGCCCCTATAACCTTGCTGGTTGCAACAAACATGGCATCTCTCTTAGGCTTGCTCCGTCTATAGCCAGTAGCTTTCCTTGGCAGACTAACAACATTACTGGTAACTCTTAATTGGGGGGGGGGTCTAATGCTTGGCTTTCTTCTCACAGCTTTGTGCATCACCCTCTCAGGGGCTGCTTGCAGGGATTCTGACCTGATGAACTTTGCCTGGATTCCTAGGCTTTGCTTTGAAAGGTTAGTGGAGGTCTCCATGATACCTTAACTCCAGCTTACTACAGAACCAGCATATCATGAATGATGCCAAGGTATGCTATCAGTCTGAGGAGTAGCCAGGTCCCCTTGGACCACAGCTGCAATGGCTTCTGAGTACTTGGATGACTGAACACAGTGAAACATATCCTGGGGAAACAACTTTCTAGGCACCAGGATGGAAGCAGGGTTCCCCCAAGGTCTCCTAAACAAGTTTTCACATCTTTAATCTCAAGTCTGCAAAAGACGTGGTCTTGCTGATATCCTGAGATGCCTTCAAGATATCTTTACTATTGTCTCTTTGCAAAGCATGTAGCTTCTCTTCAGGGGCAGCATTCTATTCAGCAAACACAACTTCCTTGGCCCCAATGCTACCTAGGATTCTCTAATCAAACTGCAAATTCTTCAACTTTTTCTGTTCTACTTTTTACTCCCAATTCTCATCAGAGATCCAGTAAAAGCTGCCAGCAATATCCTTGCCTTGCCTGAATTATGGACTGATTTGAAATTTCCTCTGTCAGATTGATTAGTTCATCGCTTTTAAATATAGCTTTACAGAGAGTTTCAGGACATGGACCAAATGTAGTACAGCTCTCCTAATCTAATCATTTCACCTCCTGCATTAACACAAGTGGTCTCGACAGACATCTTATATCCAAATCATAACACTAGTGCAGCACACACATGTTCCAGAAAGTTTCTTGGATGAGTCTTCCATGCCATTTCTATCAGGAGGATTGTTATAATTTAGATGTGAGGTATCCCCCAACAGCTCATGTGTGAGACAATGCATGATTGTTCAGAGGTGAAATGATTAGATTATGGGAGTTGAAACCTAATAAGTGGATTAATCCACTAATATGGATTAACAGGGTGGTAAATATAGAAAGGTAGGATTTGACTGGAGGTCCCTGGGCAGTGTGCGATGTTCTATCTCTCCTTGGATCCAGAGCTATAGAATAGGCTGACTGTAGACTGAATCTCTGAAACCATGAGTCAAAGACAGTTTTACTCCTTTATGTTGCTCTTGTCAAATCTTTTGGTCACAGGTGCAAAGAAGCTGACTAAAACATGGATCATAGCAATATTTGCAATCAATTGCATTAAAGTAATTTTCACAGAAAATGAGTTTGAGTACTGAAAAAGTATTTTACCAAGTTTGCAGAAAAATAATTTTAGGAATAAGCCTTTAAATTTTTACATTTGAAACTTGCACCATGTCTGTATACTAAATTAATAAGATTAAAATTAGACAGACCAGCATAGGAAAAGAAGAATCTTAAGGGTGATTGTCAGAGACCATGGACTGACTAATAGCACTTCAATTTAGGTACTGTGGGGTTTTGCTAAGTGACTTATCCTTATTGTGCCTCAGTGTCCCCAGCTATACAATGAAACAGTAATGGAGTAGTCAGCACAGAATACCAGAGTAAGAACTGACACCCATTTACCATTAGGGGAATGTACATAATTCATGTTAGAATTTTTATATCTCTATAATATATAGATAGTCATATAATAAGTGATCTATGTTTGCAGCTATAGTTTAGATGTTAAATGTACTACAAAGGTCAGTGTTAAAGGCTCAGTCCATAGTATGCAACTATTTGGAAGTAGTAGAAACTAGTAGGTGGGACCTTGTGGGAGGGCTTTAGTTCATAAAAGGCATGCCTTTTTAGTGGATTGTGAAAGCATGGGCTCTTTCTCTTGCTTCCTTCATTTTTTTTTTTTTTTTGGCTTATGATAGAAACAGATTGTTTCACCATGCACTCCTGCATACTGTTCTGCCCTTACCAAAAGCCCAAAGTATATGGGACTGCTCAAACTTTGATTGGAACCTCCAACTATATGCTTCAATAAACCTTTATCTGTTAATTGCCTCAGGTATTTCCTTACATAGCAGAATGCCAAGTAATCCAATGGAGCAGATGAATTTATATAACTTTGGAAATTCTTTATGGAAATTCAAAAGAAAATTCTACACATGTTTGAGGGGGTTACTAACCATAAAATGGAGGATAATTTCCAGAACACATGGGAGAAAAAAAAAGGGAAAAGAATAAAAAAGAGAGTTGAACAGAGCTATCCTGACCAAAAAGTGAACATTTTAGACACTTCCTTATGTAGGGAAGCAGATTACCAGAATGTGGCAGTACCAGAGGTGTGTTGAGGGATGGAGTGCTCAGAAAGGTTATTGTTAAAATGTTCTGTAAAACCACAGTGAACTCATGGCAGACAGACAGAGCGCTTAGTATCAGATGTAAGAATGCATGGCCTGCCTTCTTTCAAGCCATGGAGCTCACCTCACTGTCCTACCTGGGCTGGCTGACTCCATCAGTGTGGGACCTCTGCAGTCACAGGGGTCTTGCTCTTGAAGAGTTCCAGTCTTTGTTTAATGCCGTACTACCATTATCTCCATTATCTTGAAATTCCTAATCCTTTTTAAAACAGGGATTCTATGCTGTTATTTCACAGTAGGCTCCATAGATGGTGTTACTCATTCTTTCTCTAGGTGTATGAACTGCTAGGCAGGATTATAAATTGTCAAGTATTTTGACAGAGATCCACTGAATCAATTCATGCAACATACCATAATTAGAAAGCATCCTATGTTTTTAGTTGGTGGATGAACCCTTTCTGGTTCTTTTTAGTTAGACATGACGATAGGACTCACTTTGTCATAACTACAAAAGCGTGCAATAGGTCTCACTCTAAATCAGTCCCCAGTACCTCCTTTTCCCTCCCCTCCTGACCCCTGCTCCCTTTCCTCTACTCTACTGATCTCTTTGCCATTTATCCATAGTTTTTTTTTTTTTTGATACACTTTGAGTAAATATCTTGCATATATTCAATCAGTGGGTAGGCTGATTAAATATTTTAGACAACCCTAAATGCAAAACATACATAAAGTATAACAACAAAATATCTTTTTTTTTTTTAACATCTAATTTCTCTACTGGCAATCTCAGCTGAGATCCCTGAAGATACCATGTCTGTTAATAACTTACTCGTAACACAGGCAGAGTGGGGCTTGGTGGCGCCACCATTTATTTCCCTCATGCATGTTTGGACTGATGGGATTTATCTTACGGGTCTTTCATATGATCTACAGAGAACACATGTTGCACATTGAGCTCTCTTCAGTTTAATTTAGCCCAGACTCTGGGGGAAAACAAAAGTACCCAAATAAGACTGAATTTTTTTCAAAATAAATTTGTCGGGTTTAAAATCTCAGTTATGAACCTTAAAGTAAAAACAGCATGGGACTGGGATTGTAGCTCAGTGGTAGAGCACTTGCTTAGTATGTGTGAGGCATCGGGTTCTATGTAAATAAACAAAATAAAAATCCATTGATAATTTAAATGAATATCAAAACAAACAAACAAACAAACAAAAAAAAAACAGTATGGGGAAATGGGGAGACACTGAAGATAGATAACTCATCAAAGTCCCAGAGCATCTGAACCTTGGTTTTTCCATGCACACAATGGCTGCAATGCTCTACAGAATTGCTACAAAAAATGAAAGTTAACATGCCCAGGCATGGTGGTGCATGTCTGTAATCCCAGTGACTTGGGAGACTGAGGCAGGAGGATGGCAAGTTGGAAGCTAGCTTCAGCAACTTAGCGAAACCTTGTCTCAAAATAAAAAAATAAAGAGTTAAGTATGTAGTTTGGTTAAGCACCCTGGGTTCAATCCCTAGCATTCCCCACTCCATCCCACCTCCCCCTGCAAAAAAAAAAAAAAAAAAAAAAAAGATTTCCTATTGACTTTTTACTGTCACCCCTAAATTCACTGATTTCAGGTGTCCACTAAACATCTGCAATTTATTTAGTGACCCCCACATCATTCTATGTCCAAAATGCCTAGCATCAAAAGCTGAAATAATGCTGAAGAAAAGCACTAGGTATAGAACATTTCACATATATTTCCTGATTTTTCAAATGTAAACATCATCTATTGGTTCTCAGTTATGAAAGGCACTGACTTAGCTCATTTCCCTCTGTTGTCCCCTTTTCCTCCTCTATGATTCTCCCCATTTTACATGTACATATTTCAAGACTTTTAATGTCACCATTATGCCTCCTACTAATGCACACACACCTTGATTGGTCTACTACTTTCATGAGAATTTTTTCACTTTCCACTGCTTGAATGAAGGAATTATCAGCTAGCCCTTGGTTCTGCTTTATCCCTTCTAATTTCTACCATTATTCTGTGTATGTGTAAGGATGATTGTCTTACTTTTGACAATAGGATGAATCCAAAAATTGAACATTATTACAGCCATGTAAATTATGTTTATTCAAATGTAAGTCTGAATAAACTTATTAAGCTAAAAAGAAAACCTACTGTCACTTTGAAGGTGCCAGAGAAAGATCAGATTTAAAGGGATCCTTATTTTTTGGTGATTCAGAAAGATTTCTCTTTTTATTTTTCTTTTCATTTCATTGTGTTTTAAATTCCCTGCTTACTTTTCTCCACAGTCTGTATCTTTAGACACATCACTAAGGTTCTCTGTTGTCCAAATTATACCATCTGCAGGATGGAATTTTCCTTCTTGGGCAAATATCTTGTCTGTGATACAGTAACCTGTCACTCCCAATGAGCAGGATATAGAGACGTACCGCTTCAAGTAGGTTCTCAGTTTCTTCTGTCTTCTCACTTGTGTAATGGTTTTTGTTTCTCTTTCCTTATCATTTCAGCAATATTTTCCCCACAAAGGGATACTTTAAGATATTTTTGATCTTTTACATTTCTAAATTACTTTTTAATCTTTAAAATGAATTGTTTTCCTTGATTCAAAATCATTTTGGTTTCAAAATAATTTTCTTTCCATCAGTTTTTTCCTATTATCTAGGTTATGAGCAGCAATTCTGACCCCTTTATATCCTTTGTATATAAACCATCTTAATGTTTCCTTCAAGAACTCACTTTATATAGCTTCAGTTTATGGAGCCCATACACAGTCTTCCTGCATTCATCCTTTTCTTTCTCCTTTAAGTCCTCTGCCTCCAAAGACTTCTTGCCTCACTTTGACTCTCTAACATTTCTTACTCTTTGGAATTAGTTATTTGCTTTGCTTCATTCTCTCCTTCCTCACTTTTTCCAAAGTCCTATAACTAGAATGATAAGGAACTACCCTTCTACTTTTTTACATAATTTTCAACTCTTCAGAGGAGTGTCTCAATTGGATTTTTAGCACACGTATTTATTTCTATAATTTTGCCCCTAAGAATACTTTCGTAACCTCTAAATTGCCTCTCTGTTGTATTTGCCCATTCTTGTCTTACTAATTTAATATTTCTCTAAAGAGAGTAATCAGAATACATTTGGTTTTCCAGAACTTTTGCCCTACCTTCCTGTTTGCCAGTCTTAGATGTTTTTCTTTAGTGCCCTAAATGTTTCTTCTAATGGACATTGATTCTTGGGTGTCCTTTTGGTCTGAACCATGACAGCACTAGTAGATTAACCTAGTCTCCAGTGGCCTGTGCTGCTACATAGCCAAGACCATTTCCCCAGTTAGTCTGTTTATTAGCAGGGCCTGCTGCAGGCTGAACTGGTCCAAGGCAGATAGTGACAATTGCCAAGCATCGCTTCCACTGGTGGGAGCCAAAAACAGTTAGGGCCTCTTCCAAATGCCAAAAGGAGTCAAAGTAACTGGAGAAGTTCCCACTGTCACTAGAAAGATCAAAGATGGTTTGTTGCTTTTATTGTTCTGTTCCTGTCCCAGGACCTGGGGGTCAAATATCAAATGATCCCAACTCTGGGGTAGGACAGGAGTGACCTAGGAAATCTCAGAACTGAGAACCAATGACAGAACTGACCCCTGGTCCGCTACTCCAGGAACTCTCTGCTTCATGATCAAAGGCCTACTCACTCTTCTCAGCATCCAGTGGTATAGCTGGCAACTCGGTGAGACAGTGCTGAAAAAACACTGAACCCTGGGAGTCTTCCACCCAAAGGGGTGTCCTTAACTCTTTTATAGGTAAATATTTTCCCTACTTTCGTGAAGCCCAGTAAATGGTTCTGACCTGGTAATGAATTTATCCTCCCACAAAGCGATCAGTTTTCCTTGATGTTACAAGATAGTGCATGTTCAAGCAGGCACGAAAGCCATCCTATGCAAAGAGGAGGTCACAGTGACTTACTTTTATGCTAACATATTTACTGACATATGACACAACATCTGCATCCATGTATATGCAAATATATGAAATATATTGTGTGATACATAGGATGATACAGGATAAGAGAATGAAAACAATAATGTTTAAGGAGCATTTCTTGAAGAGGAAATGTTTCAACTGAACTTGAAATGTGAAAAGAAAGATTTATCAGATAGACGAGGTAAATGAAAGGCTCAAGAGCAATGTGTGAAAAGCAGTGAAATGTGAGCTATGATAAAACATTATGGAAGGAATAATAATTACCAGTGTTAAACTTCATCTTTAGTACTTGGCAAAACTCTACTGCACAGTGTTGGCTCCAAGTTTCAGACCTAGAAACTGTTAAAAACCCACATCATGGCCATTTCTGGCAGACCTAAACTTGTATTTAATCAATAATGCAGTCACTGTATTGTCTCAGCTCCCAGTAACCAGTTCAATTACCTCCAGCAATACAATCAAAGCAACATATTTGGGTTTAGAGTAAGCATCCCAATAATGACATTTAGATCTACATCAGCATTCTGGATATATCAGAAAAGTAACTTCAAGTAAGTTTCTGTAAAAACTATATCAGTTGAAATATAAATGTGTGTCTGTCATTGCAAAATTAACTATTCCAACAATTAAAGATTGGTGATTAACTATGAAAGAAGTGGCTAAATAGATAAATGGACTAGTAAATAGTGTCTCTTCCAAGTGGTTATACCAGGAAAGTAATTTTTGGAAGAATAATATATCTTCTTGGAGCTATGTTTAAATAATTTTAAATTATTTAACATTGAGGAAGATTGATGGAAATTAGACCATCAAAGTTCAAATATCAATACAATTGTTTATTTTTCTAGCATTTATGACATTAAATATAACTTTTAAATGTTTATTCTTTTAATTTCATCAACTCAAAGAATTTTAAGGAAAATTTTCTGTGAAAGAACTTTCTTTCCATTTTGAAAATCATTTAACACTGTACCATCCATGTCTTTTATAAATTTCACAATGAAAATATAATGTCATATATAACATCAAAGATGAATCATATTTGATTCAATCTTAAAGAATAATAAGAAATATGAAATATTGTCACAAGAAATGGAATCATATATATGGAACCATACATATATATGACAATGTAACAAAATAACCTCAAATGGGTGGTAAAGATCCAATAGCAATTAAAGTTTATTTTCTGCTCATGTACTGATTCAGTAGGGTGTTCTTAGGCAGCAGATGGCTTGCCTTCTTATGGTGGTTCTGCTGCCAGACTTGCTGTATTTTGGCTTCCCCATTTCCCCAGAGACATGCCATTATCTGTCTCCAGCAAGGGGAAAGAGAGACAGCATGTCAAGGGTTGGGGTGGATACATTTACTTTTTGAAGTCTTCACTTGAAAATGTCATACATCATTCCTGTTATATTTCCCTGATGTCTATAAAATAGTTATATTTTAAACTATTCTATGCTTTTATATTATACATCACATATTTATATATGGAGAGAGAAAGAGATTGTTTTTTCTCTCTTTTTTTTATTTTTTTTTAATTTTTTGGTCTTTTTGTATTTTTCTCAGCTTGTCAACTTGATGGACTAATGAAGAACTCAACTTTTTTTCCACCATACTTACTTGCTGAAAGATAAGTGACTATTGGATTTCCCAGAGTCAATGAGAGAATGAATTAGATGGAAGGAGTATTTAAATAATAAACAATTAATACAAAAGTGTCATGTAATCATCACTGGGTATGAATGGTTTAGTGACCACTAGCTTAAAAAGTTAAATGCATATTCTTCAGTTGATGCTTAGAAAAATAATTATGGAACAATTTATATACAACATAATTAACAACTGTGAGTAGAAAAAGGGTGATTACTTTCTACATATTTTTTATATAGACAAGGAAGAGCCATATGACATTCAAAAGTAATAGGTCGTGTTGATACTATTTTAATGCAAGATTTTAAAAAGCAATAAAGGACAAATATTTCTTTGTTGAAGCAAATTCTTGGACAAAGTTATTAATGTTATATGTTATTGGTTATATTTCCTGCTCTTAGTATTGTTTACTACTACTGGTTATCCAAAGATAAACTAGTTTCTTCTGTGTAACCAGAACTGATGTGACTCCAGAGTATGTCTTCTTGGTCTTCATTCTAAAATGTTTCTATCATTCTGCAGCAAAGACATTATAATAAGTGTCATGAAATGATGCTAAGAGGTAAGTGTACATTATTAGTACATCATTATCTTGACACCAATTACTGCTACATGTTTTTTTTTATTTTTTTTTATTTTTTTTTACGTTTACATAGGGTAATGATGTTTATTATATTTTTCCCCTCCCCCCCACCCCTCCCACCCCTCCCACCCCTCCCACCCCTCTTTTCCCTCTACACAGTCCTTCTTTCCTTCATTCTTACTGCTCTCCTTAGCCTAACTCTAAACCTAACCCTAAACCTAATGCTAGCCCGTCCCACCCCCCATTATATGTCCTCATCCGCTTATCAGCGAGATCATTCGTCCTTTAGTTTTTTGAGATTGGCTTATCTCACTTAGCATGATATTCTCCAATTTCGACCATTTGCCTACAAATGCCATAATCTTATCATTCTTCATTGCGGAGTAATATTCCATTGTATAAATATGCCACATGTTGTACTTCTGGCCCTGTAAGTTTCTATATAAATTATTCAGATACATTAATATAATAGAAATTAAAATAAACCAAAACAAAATGATGAATAATTGTAATCATAATTATTCTTCCTCCCAAAATATTTAAAAAAGCATTGGACATCTAGTTGTTAAGCTCAATTTTGAGTTTAATGGACGAATGACCTAATCATCCATCATGATTCACATTTTCCAGTCTAGAAATTGACTAATTACACCACACTTAGTCGTTGCAGAGAGAAAGAAGACACAATAAGTTGACCACAACCATCAGTAGTGCCCTAGGTGGGGGACCAGCACAAAGATGTTATAATTGTTCCAACCTCAAAGGCAAATGCAAGTTTTACTAATAGTGAAAGTACATAGTGTAAGAACCATAAGAAGGATTCCATATTTAAGAGTGTTAAGAAATTTTTGAAAAAAAAAAATTAAATTTAAAAAAAATAAAGAATTTTTTTGTTTTTGTATGTGTATATGGAATTTAAAACTGTGTATATTGGCGTTTTGATAAGACTTTTAGCTAATCTTGTTGAATTTTAGGTTTATTTTCTTTTAAAATATGTTTTAGTTGTCAATGGACCTTTATTTATTTATTTATAGGTGGAGCTGAGAATCAAACTCAGTGCTTCACGCGTGCTAGGCAAGTGCTCTGCCACTGAGACACAACCCCAGCACCAATTTTAGGTTTGTTTCCATAAAGCAGAAGTTAATTCCAACTGTGATGATGATCTTTAGCTTCCATCTTGATTTTGGCTGGACATTGATTTTTTTTATTTATTTATTTTTTTATTTTTTATTTTTTTATTGTAAACAAATGGGATACACATTGTTTCTCTGTTTATACACGGCGTAAAGACATACCATTTGTGTAATCATAAATTTACATAGGGTAATGTTGTTTGATTCATTCTGTTATTTTTTCCCTTCCCCGCACCCCTCCCACCCCTCTTTTCCCTCTATACAGTCCTTCCTTCCTCCATTCTTGCCCCGCTCCCTAACCCTAACTCTAACCCTAACACTAACCCCTCCCACCCCCCATTATGTGTCATCATCCACTTATTAGCGATATCATTTGTCCTTTGTTTTTTTGAGATTGACTTATCTCACTTAACATGATATTCTCCAATTTCATCCATTTGCCTGCAAAGGCCATAATTTTATCATTCTTTATGGCTGAGTAATATTCCATTGTATATATATACCACAGTTTCTTTATCCATTCATCAATTGAAGGACATCTAGGTTGGTTCCACAGTCTGGCTATTATGAGTTGAGCAGCTATGAACATTGATGTGGCTATATCTCTGTAGTATGATGATTTTAAGTCCTTTGGGTATAGGCCAAGGAGTGGGATAGCTGGGTCACATGGTGGTTCCATTCCAAGTTTTCTAAGGAGTTCTCATACTACACAAAGGGGCCAAAAATATGCAATGAAGAAAAGATAGCCTCTTCAACAAATGGTGCTGGGAGAATTGGAAATCCATATGCAACAGAATGAAACTAAACCCATATCTCTCACCATGCACGAAACTAAACTCAAAATGGACATTGATGTTTATATGCAGCTTTTTGTATTTGGTCACATGCATACTTGCTTACCCTCTCTTTACCAAGTAGTATCTAGTTGTAGGAAGGAAGCCAACTAAGTGTTAGAAAATCATCTGGTTCCAAAATATAGAGGGCAAGATAGGTCTTATGAAGAGTTTAGAATTTACATTTGGCTCAATGGTCAAGCCAAATGAAGAGTTAAGGTAGAAGAGAAATGACAAGAGACATATATCTTTAATTCCCCATTTATAATCTCTTTTTTGGTAGTTAGAGGTTTCACTTTTGAACTGTGTTGCTCAGGGGAATAGTAGTACTTTATAAAAATCCCACAGATTCTAGGTTTCCATAAAATTTCTGTGATGGAATGCAATGTCCAAACATTTATGCTGGAGACCAAAAGCATTTTGCAACATGAAGTCCTGTATTTATGGTTTTGCTCTCAAGTCTCCCATATTTTCTTTATCCATACCATTGAACCTTCTCTGTTAAACTAGACATGTGAAGGCATAAATGATTCATAAAAACAGACTCTCTCCATTACAGTATTTCCATTTGAAGGTACATTGTTTCAGACACAGGTAAGATGGGGTGGAGCTGTAAGAGAAATGAACCATGTATTTGGGTTTGTTCAAATCCTCAACATAGGCACCATTTATTACCCTGTAAAAGAGGATTTCAACATTGAGAAGTTTGAAGTCACAGAGGGGTGATCAACTTTGTACTCTGAATTCAAGAATTCCTGTGATGAATCTGACATAGTATTAAAACCCAAATGGAACACAGGAAAGAGGAAAAGATACAGATATGGAAGAAAACAGTATTCTGCATGAAAGTTTAAAAGGAGAACTATAATGATTAAGTTCTTTCTCAAAAACTTTTCCTTTCCTTCCTTTTTACTTTCTTTACAGTGTCTGAAAATCTCCCTGGAGACTCTCAGACTTTCCTGATGTTTCTTTTCTCCTGGAAGTGCATCCACACATACAGAACCCTCAGGTCTTAACATTGGCCAAGATTTTTAGGGCTCACACCTCTTTTTTTTTTGTTTACAAGTATCCCCAAGATTAAGAGCTTTTCCCAAGTTCTCCAATTGAGCATATTTGCCTTTTACCATTCAAATATTTAAAAATTCGATTGTACTTTGTAAGCATTTTCAGCATCCTTTTGAATTATTACTTGCGTGGTCAGATGTGGTGACGTATGCCTGTAATTCCAGCAACTTGGGAGACTGAGATAGGAGCATCACAATTTCGAGGCCAGCAAGACCCTTACTCAAACAATTAAAAAAGGGCTGGAGATGTAGCTCAATGGTAGAACACCCTAGAGTCAGTTCCCAGTAACACACACACACACACACACACACACACACACAGAGAACTTTATTTGATCAAATCTTAATTTATTGTGTATCTAGGCAAAATTGCAACTATTTTAACAGAATTCAGATATGTTCTCAAATATAATCATGCCATTATATTCCTGATTATCATTTTACCACAAATCTAAATTTTTAGCAAAATTCTGTGACTAATGAAACCATATTGTGCTTTTCAATTAGTTCGCTTTGACCACAGTTCAAATTTGAAAGTATGACTTCACATATCACTTAAAAACTCTAATAACAGTATGCCAAAATTTAGCATAATTTGCAATCCAAAAATACATGATAGCCACATGAAATTCATATAGTAGTTTCACTAGTATTAAAGATGAATATGATCTAAAACACATGATTTGACAATCTAATCAGGGCTAAATATAGAATTATAGAAGTGGTAGTTATGCTTTTTGGACCCCAAGTACAAGTTTGAATATTCTTTATGATTTTAAGATGTAAATTAACTATAATATGTCCCTGCTGATAAGAGGGACATGATCCATAATCTCTGAATCATGATATTAGAACAGACACATAAATCCTGTTGCCAAAAAGTGACAGAATTCTGGACATTCCACATGCCTGAGAGATGGCTTCATCCCACATCATAGCATCTGCTTTTGGTAAAGTTCTTGTAGTTTTATAGCACATTGCAGACATTTTAGAGAAGAGAGAAAACTTTGGTCAAAACAGAATTATCTCTAATTTTGATGTAAATTATGTTTAAGAGGACAAAGTTTTTGCATATATAACATATATCTTCCCTAAGAGATTAATGGTTTACTTACTAATAATATTCTCCTAAGTCTTTAGTCTCAGTGAATTTATAGGTTAGTGGTGGTTTCCACCAGTAAACACATGATTAAAACATGGTGTGGCTATATATCTCTACCTCTCTGTCTACCTACCTACCTAAGTTCCTACCAATCTAACCAGTAACATCACAGTGGAGAGAAGAGATTTCCAGAATGAATTTGAAGCCTCGAGAAATGATTTCTGAAAAAGTAAACAACAAACAAACAAACCTCACAACAAATAAATAGGCTCGAAAATATTTTAGGAAATGACCTTCGGCTGCATCTAGTTCAATTTATTGTATAGACAAGAACACTGGTATGTAGGATGAGAACTCAATTATGTTACTTAAAGGAAGAATTGATGCTAGAGTCGATAATGCTACCAGCAATTGAGTACTGCTGGAGCCTCACCCTCCTTTGTTGTCAGTTTCTTAAAGTTGCTCCATCAGACCTGATTTCCAGTCGTCAGTAGTCATATAAGGGTGACCTCAAGTTGGGCCACAACCCAGCCTGCAGTTGGTAGGCAGTACTGAGAAAGTAGGTTTGCGGAACATACAGCACTGGCTACCACAGAAAAGCTTGAACCACCATAATTGCCTTAAAACTTTTAATTTCTATGTCAGAAATTCTCCTATATACCCCAAGAGAGAGAGCGTCAACAGAACTTTCAGACAGAAGATCACGGTTTCATGGTAGTGGGATGGAACCCGCCGTTTGAAGACTTAATCAAATGGCAGAGGACCCTCTGTAGGGCAAGGAATCACTCCATGGGTGGCAGAGAAGGAAACTTCTGCAAAAGCAGGTAGTGATGTCTTGGAGGAACTGCTCATTTCAGTTTACGAAACTTGATCCAGTTGCTCAGCAGAGGGAACTGTGAACAGAACAGGAAGGAAAGAAGACCACCAGGACATGGCAAAGATCAAAGAAAACAGACTCCTGAAATTAGAGTGTTGGAACGTGCATTCAGCCCGCTGGAATCAAGAACAAAGCACCGGGGAGCTGAGTCCCTGGTGGACCTCCACATTTGGAGAGTCTAGCACTTGTACAGGCACGCGGAACACACTTGTGGTCATTTGTTGTCTAGACTTCTGAGGCTATTTGTGTATTCTAACTGGAGCTTACTCTGGTTCAACAAAGGCTATTTAATCATTAATGAAGCATTTTTGTTTGTAAAGGAAATAATGATTATTACATATGAAATAACAAAAAAGCAGATGCCACTTATTGTGACAGTCACAGGGGCTCATTTACTCCACATATTTCGCTGTTCTTTCCAACAGAAGATAACACGACAGACTTACTGTAAGATATACACATACTGGATTTTATTGTTTTTTTTTTAATAAAGGGAGATAAAAATGAAGGTAGGTTGAGGTTGAGGCCCCTTGGATGCAAACAAAATTAGTAACCTAGGATCCTGCTCTTCTGGACCTTATTAGCTTATCATGCTCATAGTAACTGAACATATATAAAGAGTGTATTTCAGACCATATATTTTTACCCTTGATTCTTTTTTCATTTTAATTTTAATTTTCTAATTAGTTATACTTGACAGCAGAATGCATTTCAATTTATTATACACAAATGGAGCACAGTTGTTTATTTCTCTCGTTGTACATGACACAGAGTCCATACAATTCATATGATCATACAAATACCTAGTTTAATGATGCTAATCTCATTCCACCAGGTTTACTACTCCCCTGATCCCTTTCATCCCCTTACTCCCCTCTGCCTAGTCCAAATTTTCTCCATTCATCCTTTCACACTCCCATTATGGATCAGCATCCACGTATCAGAACTTTGGCCTTTGTGTTTTGGGATTAACTTATTTCACTTAGCATGATATTTTCCAACTCCATCTATTTACCTGCAAATGCCATAATTTTATTCTCCTTTAGGGTGAGTAATATTCCATTGTGCCTATATGCCACAGTTTCTTTCTCTATTCATCTGTTGAAGAGCATCTGGGTTGGTTCCATAGCTTAGCTATTGTGAATTGAGCTGCTATAAACACCTATGTGGCTGCATCACTGTAGTATGCAGATTTTAAGTCTTTTGGGTATAGACTGAGGAGTGGGATAGCTGGGTCAAATGGTGGTTCCAATCCAAGTTTTTTAAGGAATCTCCATACTATTTTCCAGAGTGGTTGCACTAATTTGAAGTCCTACCAGTAATGTATGAGTGTACCTTTTTCCCCACATCGCCAACACTTATTGTTGCTTCTACTCTTGATCATTGCCATTCTGATAGCAGTAAGATGATATTTTTGAGAAATTTTGAATTGCATTTCTCTAATTACCAGAAATACTGAACATTTTTTCACATATTTGCTCATTGATTGTGTATTGTCTTCTGTGAAGTGTCTGTTCAGTTCCTTAGTCCATTTATTGACTACATTATTTGGGTTTTTTGGTGTCGTTTGAGTTCTTTATATATTCCGTAGATTAGTTCTCTATGTGATGTGTATGTGGTAAAGATTTTTTCCCACTCTGTAGACTTTTTCTTCACATTGTTGATTGTTTGCTGAGAAGAAACTTTTTATTTTGAATCCATCCCATTTGTTGATTCTTGATTTTAGTTTTTTCACCTTAGAAGTCTTGTTAAGGAAGTCAGATCTCAAGCTGACATGATGAAGATTTGGGCCTGCTTTGTCTTCTATTAGGCATAGGACCTCTGGTCTAATTCCTATGTCCTTGATCCACTTTGAATTACTTTTGTGCAGGGTGAGAAATAAGGTTCTAATTTCATCTTTCTGCATATGAATTTCCATTTTTCTCGGCACCATTTGTTGAAGAGCTCTCTTTTCTCCAATGTATGTTTATGGCACCTTTGTCTGGTATGAGACAGCTGTATGTAAGTGGGTTTGTCTCTGTGTCTTCTATTCTGTACAGTTGGCCTTCATGTCTGTTTTGTTGCCAATATCATGCCACTTGTGTTACTATAGATTTGTAGCGTAGTTTAAGGTCTAGTATTATGATGTCTCCTGCTTCGCTCTTCTTGCTAAGAATTGCTTTGGCTATTCTGGGTCTCTTATTTTTCAAAATGCCTTTCATGATTGCTTTCTCTATTTCCATGAGGAAAGAGTTTGGGATTTTAATTGGAATTGCATTGGATCTGTATAATGCTTTTGTTATACACTGTGGTCAATTTTACAATATTAAATCTGTCTATCCAAGAGCATGAAAGAGCTTTCCACTTCTAAGGTCTTCTTTAATTTCTTTCTTTAGTGTTTTGCAGTTTTCACTGTAGAGGTCTTTCACTTCTTTTGATTTATTCCCAAGGTTTTTTTTGTTTTTTTTGTTTTTTGGAACTATTGGGAATGGGGTAGTTTTCCTAATATCTCTTTCACTAGATTCATCACTGATGTATAGAAATGAATTACATTTATGGGTGTTGATTTTATATACTGCTACTTTGCTGAATTCATTTATTAGTTCTACATGTTTTCTGGTAGAATGTTTCGGATCTTCTAAATAAAGAATCATATTGCTGGCAAACAGTGATAGTTTGAGTTCCTCTTTTCCTATTCATATCCCTTTAATTTCTTTCATCTGTCTAATTGCTCTGGCTAGAGTGTCAAGGACTATGTTGAAAAGAAGTAGTGAAAGAAGTCATACCTGTCTTGGTCCAGTTTTTAGAGGGAGTGCTTTCAGTTTTTCTCCATTTAGAATGAAGTTGGCTTTGGGCTTAGTACAGATAACTTTTACAATGTTGAGGAATGTTCCTATTTTATTCTCCCCATTTTTTATCACCCATGAAAGGGTGCTGTATTTTGTAAAATTATTTTTCTGCATATTTTGAGATGATCATATGATTCTTAACCTTAAGCCTATGATGTGACTATTTACACTTATTGATTTCCATATGTTGAACCAACCCTCATCCCTGGGACGAACCCTACTTGATCATGATGCACTCTCTTTTTAATATACTTTTGTACGTGATTTGCCAGAAGTTTATTAAGAATTTTGTGTCACTGTTCATCAAGGATATTGGTCTGAAGTTTTTTTCCTTGATGTGCCATTGCCTTGGTATCAGGATAATTCTTGCTTCATAGAATGAGTTTGTGAGGGTTCCCTCCTTTTCTATTTCATGGAATACTTTGAGGAGAATTGGCATTAGTTCTTCTTTGAAGGTTTTGTAGAACTCAGCTGAGAATTCATCTGGTAATGGGCTTTTATTGGTTGGGAGACTATTAATGGTGTCTTCTATTTCATTGCTTGAAATTGATCTGTTTAAATTGTGTATGTCTTATGGATTCATTTGGATAGTTCATATGTCTAGGTATTTGTGAATGTTTGAGATTTTCTATTTTGTTGGAGCATAAATTTTCAAAATAGTTTCTGATTGTCTTCTCCATTTCAGTAGTGTCTGCCATGATATTTCCTTTTTCATCACAAATTCTAGTAATTGAAGTTTTCTCTCTCCTCTTCATTAATGTGACTAAGCACTTATCAATTTTATTGATTTTTTTCAAAGAATCAACTTTTTGTTTTGTCAATTTTCTCAACTGTTACTTTTGCTTCACTTTCATTAATTTCAACTCTGATTTTAATTATTACTGTCTTCTAATACTTTTGGTGTTGACTTGTTCTTCTTTTTCTAGGGTTTTCAGATGTAACATTAGGTCATTTATTGACTTTTCCTTCTTCAAATGAATGAGCACAGTGCAATGAACTTTCGTCTTAGCACTGCCTCCATAATGTCACAGAGATTTTGGTATGTTGTATCTGTATTCTCATTTACCTCTAAGAATTTTTTTTTTATCTCCTCTCTGATGTCTTCTGTTACCTATGTGTCAATCAGTAGTGTATTATTTAGTCTCCATGTGTTGGAGTAGCTTCTATTTTTTATTTTATCATTGATTTCTAATTTCCTTTCCTTGTGATTGATAGAATGCAGGGTAGTATCTCTATTCTTTTCTATTTGCTAAGAGTTGCCTTGTGGCATAACATATGGTCTATTTTAAAGAAGGACTCATGTGCTGCTGAGAAAAAAAGTGTATTCACTAGTAGATGGATGGAATATTCAATATGCTTGTTAAGTCTAAATTATTGATTATATTAATGATTTCTATAGTTTCTTTGTTTAGTGTTTGTTTGGAAGATTTATCCAATGATGAGAGAGGTGGGTTAAAGTCACCCAATATTATTATGTTGTAGTCTATTTGATTCCTGAAATTAAGAAGGGTTTGATGTATGTATAGAAGCTCCATTGTTTGGAACATAAATATTTACAATTGTTATTTCTTGTTCATGTATGATTTCCTTAGCAGTATATTATGTTCTTCTTTACCTCTTCTCACTAACTGTGGGTTGAAGTCCACTTTATGTGCTATGAGGATTGAAACCCCTGCTTTTACACATAGACCCTGAGAGTGATGTTTTTCCCATTCTTTCACTTTCAGTCTGTGGATTTCTTTTCCTGTGAGATGGGTTTTTTGAAGGCAGCATATTGTTGGCTTTTTTTTTTTTTGTTCCAATTTGTCAGTCTATGTCTTTTGATTAACGAGTTTAGACCATTAATATTTGAGGTTATTATTGAGATATGATTTGTCTTTCTACTCATTTTGGTTTATTTTAGTTTTTAACTTGACTTGGTTTCTCCTTTGATTAGTTTTTCTTTAGGGTAGTTCCTCCCTTTGCTGTCTTTCATTATTGTTCTTCATTTCCTCCTCATGGAATAATTTGCTGAGAATGTTCTGTAATGCAGGCTTTCTATTTGTAAATTCTTTTAGTTTTCGTTTATCATGGAAGGTTTTTAATCTCATCATCAAATCTGAAGTTTAACTTTGCTTGATATAAGATTTTTGGTTGTCATTCATTATCTTTCAGAGTTTGGTATATGTTGTTCTAAGACCTCCTAGCTTTGAGAGTCTGAGTTAAGAAATCTGCTGAGATATCAAATTATTTCCCCCTACATGTAATCTGATACTCTTCCCTTGCTGCCTTTAAGATTCTATCGTTATTTTGTATGCTAGGCATTTTCATGATAATGTGTCTTGATGTGGATTTGTTGTAATTTTGTACATTTAGTGTTCTGTAAGTCTCTTGTATTTGATTTTCCATTTAATTCTTCAGGTTTGGGAAATTTTTTGATATTATTTCACTGAAAAGATTGTGCATTCCTTTGGTTTTTGTCTCTGTGCCTTCCTCTATCCCAATAATTCTTAAATTTGTTCTTTTCATGTTATCGCATAATTCTTGGAGATTCTGTTCAGGGTTTCTTGCCATCTTTACTATGTGGTCGACTTTATTTTCTAGATTGTATATTTTGAATGAATATACAAATGATTGTATATTTTGAATGAAGATTGTCTGAGGTTCTGTCTTCCAAGTAATATAGTCTGTTGTTGATGTTTTCTATTGAGTTTTTAATTTGATTTATTGTTTCCTTCATTTCAATTATTTCGTTTTTTCTCATTATCTCTATCAAAGTGATCTTTTCTTTTTTTTTTTTTTGAATTTTTTAAAATTTATTTTAGTTTAGTTTACCTATTTTGTGCTGGATATCACACCCAAGGGCTTGAGCATGCTAGACAAGTGCTGTACCACTAAGCTACACCACCAGCCATTTTATTTTATTTTTTTTGTATTTTGTATTTTCTTTTTTTTAGTGTAAATAAATGGGATACATGTTGTTTCTCTGTTTGTACATAGAGTAAAGGCATACTATTTGTGTAATCATAAATTTACATAGGGTAATGTTGGTTGATTCATTCTGTTATTCCCCCAACCCCTCCCATCCCTCTTTTCCCTCTATACAGTCCTTCCTTCCCCCATTCTTGTCCCCCTCCCTAACCCTACCTCTAACCCTAAAACTAACCCCTCCCACGCCCCATTATGTATCATCATCCACTTATCAGCAAGATCATTCTTCCTTTGGTTTTTTTGAGATTGGCTTATCACACTTAGCATGATATTCTCCAGTTTCATCCATTTGCCTGCAAATGCCATAAGTTTATCATTCATTATGGCTGAGTAATATTCCATTGTATATATATATGCCACAGTTTCTTTATCCATTCATCAACTGAAGGGCATCTAGGTTGGTTCCAAAATCTGGCTATTGTGAATTGAGCAGCAATTAACATTGATGTGGCTGTATCTCTGTAGTATGCTGATTTTAAGTCCTTTGGGTATAGGCCAAGGAGTGGGATAGCTGGGTGAAATGGAAATCTCCATACTGCTTTCCAGAGTGGCTGCACTAATTTGCAACCCCACCAGCAATGTATGAGTGTACCTTTTCCCCCACATTCTCGCCAACACCTGTTGTTGCTTGTATTCTTGATAATCGCTATTCTAATTGGGGTGAGATGGAATCTTAGGGTGGTTTTGATTTGCATTTCTCTTATTACTAGAGATGTTGAACATTTTTCCATATGTTTGTTGATTGCTTGTAGGTCTTCTTCTGTGAAGTGTCTATTTATTTCCTTAGCCCATTTGTCAATTGGGTTATTTGCATTCTTGGTGTAGAGTTTTTTGAGTTCTTTATATATTCTGGAGATTAGTGCTCTACCTGAAGTATGATTGGCAAAGATTTCCTCCCACTCTGTAGGCTCTTTCTTCGCATTGCTGATAGTTTCCTTTGCTGAGAGAAAGCTTTTTAGTTTGAATCTATCCCAGTTATTGATTCTTCTTTTTCTTTCTTGTGCTATGGGAGTCCTGTTGAGGAAGGTTGGTCCTAAGCCAACATGTTGAAGATCTGGACCTACTTTTTCTTCTATAAGATGCAGGGTCTCTGGTCTGATTCCGAGGTCCTTAATCCATTTTGAGTTTAGTTTTGTGCACAGTGAGAGATATGGGTTTAGTTTCATTCTGTTGCATATGGATTCCCAATTTTCCCAGCACCATTTGTTGAAGAGGCTATCTTTTCTCCATTGCATATTTTTGGCACCTTTGTCTAGTATGAGAAAATTATATTTATTTGGGTTTGTGTCCATGTCCTCTATTCTGTACCATTGATCTACCTGTCTATTTTGGTACCAATACCATGCCGTTTTTGTTACTATTGCTTTGTAGTATAGTTGAAGTTCTGGTATTGCAATACCCCCTGCTTCATTTTTCCTGCGAAGGATTGCTTTAGCTATTCTGGGTTTCTTATTCTTCCAGATGAATTTCATGATTGCTTGTTCTATTTCTGTAAGGTACATCATTGGGATTTTAATTGGAATTGCATTGAATCTGTATAGAACTTTTGGTAGTATGGCCATTTTGACAATATTAATTCTGCCTATCCAGGAACATGGGAGATCTTTCCATCTTCTAAGGTGTTCTTTAATTTCTTTCTTTAGTGTTCTGTAGTTCTCATTGTAGAGGACTTTCACCTCTTTTGTGAGATTGATTCCCAAGTATTTTATTTTTTCCGAGGCTATTGTGAATGGGGTAGTTTTCCTAACTTCTCTTTCTGAAGATTCATCACTTATGTATAAAAATGCATTAGATTTATGAGCATTGATCTTATATCCCGCTACTTTACTAAATTCACTTATGAGTTCTAAGAGTTTTCTGGTGGAATTTCCTGGTTCCTCTAAGTATATAATCATATCATCAGCAAATAGGGATAGTTTGAGTTCTTCTTTTCCTATTCGTATCCCTTTAATTTCTTTGGTCTGTCTAATTGCTCTGGCTAGAATTTCAAGGACAATATTGAAAAGAAGTGGTGAATGAGAGCATCCCTGCCTTGTTCCAGATTTTAGGGGGAATGCTTTCAGTTTTTCACCATTTAGAATGATATTAGCCATGGGCTTATCATAGATGGCCTTTACAATGTTAAGGAACGTTCCCACTATCCCTATTTTTTTCTAGTGTTTTGAGCATGAAGGGGTGCTATATTTTATCAAATGCTTTTTCTGCATCTATTGAAATAATCATGTGATTCTTGACTTTAAGTCTATTGATATGGTGAATTACATTTATTGATTTCCTGATGTTGAACCAACCTTGCATCCCTGGGATGAAACCCACTTGATCATGGTGCACTATACTTAATATGTTTTTGTATGCAATTTGCTAAAATTTTGTTAAGAATTTTTGTGTTGATGTTCCTTAAGGATATCGGTCTAAAATTTTCTTTCCTTGATGTGTCTCTGTCTGGTTTAGGTATCAGGGTGATATTGGCTTCATAGAATGAGTTTGGGAGAGTTCCCTCCTCTTCTATTTCATGGAATACTTTGAAAAGTATTGGAATGAGCTCTTCTTTAAAGGTTTTGTAGAACTCGGCTGAGAACCCTTCAGGTCCTGGACTTTTCTTTGTTGGTAGGCTTTTGATGACTTCTTCTATTTCATTACTTGAAATTGGTCTATTTAAATTGTGTATGTCCTCCTCGTTTAGTTTAGGCAATTCATATGTCTCTAGAAACTTGTTAATATCTTTGAAATTTTCTATTTTGTTGGAGTATAGATTTTCAAAATAGCTTCTAATTATGTTTTGTATTTCAATCGTGTCTGTTGTGATATATCCTTGTTCATTCCGAATTTTGGTGATTTGGGTTTTCTCTCGTCTTCCCTTTGTTAGTGTGGCTAAAGGTTTATCAATTTTGTTTATTTTTTCGAAGAACCAACTATTTATTTTGTCAATTTTTTGTATTGTTTCTTTTGTTTCAATTTCGTTGATTTCAGCTCTGAGTTTAACTATTTCCTGTCTTCTACTACTTTTGGTGTTGGTCTGTTCTTCTTTTTCTAGGGCTTTGAGTTGTAGTGTTAGGTTGTTTATTTGTTGAGTTTTACTTCTTTTATTGAATGCACTCCATGAAATAAATTTTCCTCTAAGTACTGCTTTCATAGTGTCCCAGAGATTTTGATATGATGTTTCTTTGTTCTCATTTACCTCTAAGAATTTTTTAATTTCCTTCCTAATATATTCTGTTATCCATTCATCATATAATAGCATGTTGTTTAATCTCCAGGTGTTGAGGTAATTTCTGTTTTTTACTCTTTCATTTATTTCTAATTTCAATCCATTATGATCTGATAGAATACAAGGAAGTGTCTCTATCTTCTTTTATTTGCTGACATTAGCTTTGTGGCATAATATATGGTCTATTTTAGAGACGGATCCATGTGCTGCTGAGAAGAAAGTGTATTCGCTGTTGGTTGGATGGTATATTCTATAAATGTCTGATAAGTCTAAATTATTGATTGTGTTATTGAGATCTATGGTTTCTTTGTTCAATTTTTGTTTGAAAGATCTGTCCAGTGGTGAGAGAGGCATGTTAAAATCACCTAGTATTATTGTATTATGGTCTATTTGGTTTCTGAGATTGAGAAGGATTTTTTTGACATACATGGGTGAGTCACTGTTTGGGGCGTAGATATTTATGATTGCTATATGTCTTGCTGATTTATGGTTCCCTTAAGCAGTATGAAATGTCCTTCTTTATCCCTTCTGACTAACTTTGGCTTGAAGTTCACATTATCTGAAATGAAGATGGATACTCCAGCTTTTTTGTTGGGTCCATGTGCATGGTATGTTTTTTCCCATCCTTTCACCTTTAGTCTATGGGTATCTCTTTCTATGAGATGAGTCTCTTGCAGGCAACACATTGTTGGAGCTTTCTTTTTTATCCAATCTGCCAGTCTATGTCTTTTGATTGATGAATTCAGGCCATTAATATTCAGGGTTATTATTGAGATATGATTTGTATTCCTGGTCATTTGACTCATTTATTCATTTATTTGTTTATTTTTGACACGACTTGGTTCCTCTTTATTTGAGAGTTCCTTTAGAATAGCTCCTCCCTTTGCTGATTTGCTTCTTTGTTTTTCATCTCTTCCTCATGGAATATTTTGCTGAGAATGTTCTGTAATGCTGGCTTTCTTTTTGTATATTCTTTTAGCTTTTGTTTATGATGGAAGGATTTTATTTCATCGTCAAATTTGAAGGTAAGTTTTGCTGGGTATAAGATTCTAGGTTGGCATCCATTTTCTTTTAGGGCTTGAAAAATGTTATTCCAGGCCCTTCTAGCTTTTAATGTCTGGATTTAAAAATCTGCTGAAAAGCGTATTGGTTTCCCCCAGAATGTAATTTGGTTCTTTTCTCTCACAGCCTTTAAAATTCTGTCTTTATTTTGTATGTTAGGTATTTTCATTATAATGTGCCTTGGTGTGGGTCTGTTCTAATTTTGTGTATTTGGAGTCCTATAATCCTCTCGAACTTGATTTTCCAGTTCATTCTTCAGATTTGCTAAATTTTCTGAAATTATTTCATTGAATAGATTGTTCATTCCTTTGGTTTGTTTCTCTAAGCCTTCCTCAATCCCAATAATTCTCAAATTTGGCCTTTTAATGATATCCCATAATTCTTGGAGATTCTGTTCATGATTTCTTACCATCTTCTGTTTGTTCAACTTTGTTTTCAAGGTTAAATATTTTGTCTTCAATATCTGAGGTTCTGTCTTCCAGGTGTTCTATCCTATTGGTTATGCTTTCTATGGAGTTCTTAATTTGGTTTATTGTTTCCTTCATTTCAAGGATTTCTGTTTGGTTTTTTTTCAATATCTCTAACTGTTTATTGAAATGATCTTTTGCTTCCTGTATTTGCTCTTTTAACTGTCGATTGGTGCGTGCATTCAATGCCTGCATTTGCTCTTTCATTTCATTGTTTGCCTCCCTTATCATGTTAATTATGTACATTCTGAACTCCCTTTCTGACATTTCTTCTGCCATGCTGTCATTGCATTTTATTGATGTAACATCCAGATTTGTTTGAGGCATTTTCTTCCCTTGTTTTCTCATGTCGTTCAGGTATCAGTGGACTGCTGAGATGTTGCAGATTTCCTCTATTGACTTATAATGTCCCTGAAGATTGCTAGTATATCCCCTCTTATCCTTCAGTAGCCTGAAGTCTTGGAGGAAGTCGATAATGCGGTGCTCCCCAAGGAAGCTGCCTCTCTATGGGTGGTGGTCTTCAGGTGGGGTATATTTCCTGCTAGTGGGCAGAGGTGCCTCCATTTGTTGACCAATGGTCATCCAATGGGAAACTAGGCTGCGGGCTGAGGCAAGGCCTGTTTTGGCCTGTGTCTCTGGTTTTACCGTCCTTGTGGGATAACCTCACCCGACGGGGAAGACTCACCCGGTCGGGAGGTCTTGCTGGTCAGTTCCCCTCCTAGAGGTTCCCGTCAGTCCACAACTACCGCCTGGGCAGGGCAGCCTTCCCAGGCAACATTCCCAGGGTCCCGGACCTACCTCCTGGGCCTGGGAGCCTCACCCTTCGCAAATGAGTCTCCTTAGGTTGCCCCTCCTCAGAGAAGCTGCCCGCAGTCCTGGAACCTTCACTCCGCCCCTCAGCTTGTCTCTGTGTAGCTCTTTCACCAAAAGACGCCTAGGTCCCCGGACCGTGCTTTGCACCTAAATCGCTTGGCTATGCGACCCCTCCTCTGAGCAGCCACCTGTAGCCTCGTACATATGCTCCGAGCCCCAGTGACCTGCCGCTCGCCTCTTCCTCCAGGCAGCCACCCGGTGTTCTGTGTGGGCGCTTGCAGACCAAGTAACTCACTGCACACCTCCACCTCCTCAGGACAGCCCCTCCCCTTTGTTCAGGGGGTTGCTCTGAGTCCAAACAGCTCGCCGCCCAGCTCTTCCTCTGGCAGCCGCCGGAGCCCCAGCAGGTTGCTCCGAAACCAAGTGTTGTGCTGTGTGGCCTCCTCTGCAAAGTTCCCCACTGTCCGTGTTCACTGCTCCAGCGGGGAGAAGGGTATCTTGCCACCTGGGCAGGGCAGCCTTCCCAGGTAACGTTCCCAGGGGCCCGGACCTACCTCCTGGGCCTGGGAGCCTCACCCTTCGAAGACGAGTCTCCTTAGGCTGCTTCTCCTCAGAGAATTTGCCCGCAGTCCTGGAACCTTCTTTCTGCCCCTCAGCTTGTCTCTGCAGCTCTTCCACCGAAAAGCCGCCTAGGACCTGGAACCCTGTTCTTCACCTAATCGCCATGCCTGTGCAGCCCCTCCTCTGGGCAGCCGCCGAAGTCCGGCGGTTTACTCTGAAACCAAGTGCTGTGCTGAGCAGCTTCCTCTGCGAAGTTCCCAGTGGTCCGTGTTTACCTCTCCCGCGGGGGGAGGGGTGTCTCGCCAGGCAACTCTACTTCACAAAGTTCCCTGCATTCTGGGACTACCGCCCCATCCGGGACGCCTCCCCAACGGGAGAGACTCATCCGGCAGCTTTGAGTTGGTCCAAGTCACTCACTATCTCCTCTTTTGAATCCTGAGTCCTGGAGCAACATGAAATGCAGTCGCCCTCTAGTCCGCCATCTTGAAAACCCCCCCAAAGTGATCTTTTCTTGCCTGCATTTGTTCTCTTATATCATCCTTTACTTCACAGATCATTTTAATTATGTATATTATGAATTCTTTCTCTGACATTTATTCTACTGTGCCTCCTGGTTTGTCTGGGGTGCTTTCTTCCCTTGTTTTTCATGTTGTTCACATTTCTTCCCCACTAGCAGTGGGGATCCAGGCACTAAGGATTCTACCCAATAGATTTATAATGTCCCTGCAAGTTTCCAATACCACACCTTTAAGGGAGAGATCAATATTAACAGCACCCAATGAAGCCAATGTTCAGCTTTAAATCAGTTAGCCCCTGTTTTAGTCAGGTATTTTACTGTTATTATAAAACCTGACCAGAACAATTGTAGAGGATGAAAAGTTTATTTGATGGCTCATGGTTTCGGAGGTCTTAATCCATAAGAGGCCAGCTCCATTCCTCAGGGCTGGAGATGAGACAGAACTTCATGGCAGAAGAATGTGGCAGAGGGAAGCAGCTCACATCATCAGAAATCAGAGAGAGAGAGAGAAAGAGAGAGAGAGTCCCCACTCTCCAGATACAAAATATACACCCCATCACCATGCCCCAATTCCAATCTCCTCCAGCAACACCTCACTACTTCAGTTACCACTCAGTTAATCCCTAGCAGAGGATTAAATCACTGATTGGGTTAAGACTCTTACAACCCAATCATTTCTCCTCTGAAACCTCTTGCATTTTCTCACACGTGAGTTTTTTGGGGACACCTCATATCCAAACCATAACAGTCCCTGTTAAGACATTTACAGTTCTGACTCAATAAACAGAATTGATGTGTTCAATTATTCTCTATGGTATACACAGTAGGTTTGCAAGAGTTTCTTCAGTTTCTGATGGTGGACAAAAAACGAATGGGCAGGGTGTAGGATGTGATGTTTATAGGGTAAGAAGTGAGAATATAGAGGTATTAGATCATAGGAGGTATGAAAAAGAAATCAGCAGAAGTTGATTCTTAGCAGGAGAGAAGAGAGAAAGGGACTCTGGTGTAACCAAGCCTGTAGTGATCTGGGAGGTGGTTTTTCATGTCCTGGCTATTGTCCCTAGTTGGTGGTGGCAGCTGTAGCTAACCTGTAGATAGCTTTATATTGGGCTTCTAGTCTTCAGACAGTGTCCCAAGATAGATGCTGCCTCAAATAAAGATGGCTGTGGTGACAGCAGAGGTAACACAAGATGGCTGCAGAGGTGGAGCCAAATGTTTTCAGAGATGAGGCTGAGAGGGTGGGCCATGTGGTGACTTTGGGCAACCTGTTCAGATGTGCACCACTGTAGGGGCTTTGAGGAGCCTGCTGTTGCCTACGGTGGGGGTTGCCACATGGGGGGAGGGTTATGGCATCAGCTGCAGTGTACCAAGATGGAGGCAGGACTGGGTGACCATGGGGAATGCCACATCAGTGCTCTCCTCTCATCCATGCTGGGCAGGCAGCCCCTACTCTTGAGTCTTACATGATAAAAGGCACTTTTCCTCTGGCCTTACAACCCCACTTTCAAGATGACAGAAAAGACTTCTGTGGGAAAGGGATACAATAGAAAGGGGCAGTCACCATCCTTGCCAGAGCACATTAGCATAAGGTAAAACACACATGCCAAGTGGAGTCCAGTTTTCTCAGTTCAACACTTGTTTTCCATTATTATTTTTAGCTAGTGCTATCGGAGGGCAGATTATTGTTATGGTTTTCTTTGTTCCTACCATCTTTTCTGCCCTTAGAATTCCTATTATCCCTGCCCCTCAAAGCTTATAGGGGAAGTGGAGAATCACGTTGAGTCACAAGTGAGAGAGATTTGACACAAGTGAGTTGGGCCCCTGGGTGTGGGGAATAAAGGAACTAAAAGGACTGAGAAGCTGTGAAAGGAAGCGGAAGAAATAGAGGATAAACCCAAACACAAGAGAAGTAACATCAGGTTGGGATGTCTCCACTCTTTTAAGCAGTATCTAAAGAGAATGCCCCCAAACCAAGACAGCAAGCAAATCAACAAACAAAAGACAGCAAAGAAACACTGATAAGGAACTCCTGGGCTCTTCACCACTCTGTGGATATGTTGAGTACTATGCAAACCCCATAATGATTCTAGGACTACTTGCAATGAATTCTATTCATTAACAATCTTTGTAGAGGTACCTTTTCAGAGGCGCCAGGAAAATGAAAAATATTTGGAGCATCAGTCTTCCATAATCATTGAATATAGTTTAGAGACTCTGAACTCTGAACTTGGACTCACTTGCAGCTCATTCTGAGCCCTCTCTTCAGAGTTCTGAGGAGGACAGAAGAAAAATTTTTATTTCCATATTCTTCAGATTCTTCTGTTATATGAGGGAGAGAAAGCAATGACAGACATGATAGATTTGTGTGCCAGTTAAATTAGATATTCTTTAAAAAGCATCTAGCAAAATGCTTGGCTCAAAGACAAGACCTAGGGAATCTTAGCTGTCAATTTTATTAAAACATTGAGGGTTAAGAGGCAAGAGTTTCTAATTCCTGGCTTAATATCTATGAACTAGGAAATCCTACACACAGCCAGATTGCTTCAAATTGGCAAATTGTTAGATGAATTGCAATTTCTTTAAAATAATTTTCCTTGAGATTTCAGATTAGAAGAAATAAACACTTAAATAATGTCATCTGAGTTCTCAAATGGAAGAAATAAATTACCATGAAGTAATGCATTTCACCAAAATATTAAGGATGGGGAAATATGGTTAACTGAATATATAGATAATTCAAATTTATCAAAATGTATTTTATTTTTCTTCCATTAATATTGCAAGGAAAATTTTAGTCTTTGATGCTTTATAATACATATAGCCATGTAAGCAATACTGAATGTTTCTAGAGTGATTCATGATCTTAGAAGGAACTTATATTCCCCCAAGGACTTATAACAGGGATACAGCATTGATACCAAGCAACTGAGGAATTCAATGGATACATAATTCAAGTATATGCAAATCTAAATATCCCAAGATCTGAGAGTATTGATATCTTTAGAGAAAGAATATTTCAATCAGATAAAAGGGAGTGGTCAACCAAAAATGTGTATAACCTGATTTGCAGAGGCAAAACTCAATAGTTTGTACTCTGGTACAATTCACAGGTTTTCCAAGAAAACACAACCTCAAGAATAGGATCCTAATTAAAATAAGCCTTACTCTATGTATGTATAATTTGCCAAAATACATTTTACTTACTAAAAAGAACAATTAAAAGAAAGTATTTATGGTGCTATGGGTAAACCATTTCTGGAGAGTAGAAGACTATCTCCAGTCAATTCTACTACAAGAGTGGCATTCTTTTAACTGTGGGGAATTCTATATGGACTTAAATTATCATGAGATTGGCACCAGGACAGAGGCATTAAAGGATTAGCCTAAAAAATGACCATGTGTTAAATTTGCTCTTATTATTTTATTAGCCTACTATGAAAATAACAAGTTATTTTGCTTAAAAAAGTTTCTGATCCATATGACTGGAATATGCAAATTAATAGGGAATATTTTGGGGTTCATATTTCACTCTACGTGAAACTAGTTGATGTTAATGTTTCTATGAAAAAGGAATCTGTCCTCAATGAGTAGACATAACAATATTGATCATAAAATTCTGAGTACTGGATCTTGCTGGAGGTGGATCAGCCCAGTTACATATGCTGGATGCTTCTGGAAACATCCAGACCAGAACCAAGTGCCACTATGCCATTTGCACCATCCTCATCTACAAGAAATCTATTACCAGTGACCACTTATTATTCAGTCTCTTTGGCTTTGAAGTGTCTCATAAGATATTATTCCCAAATGTCTATCTGGAGTAAAAAACTCCTTAGCTTCTGACTTATCTATTCTGAGATGTCTACAAACATCTTAGAATAATTGAATGAAAATGGAACTTTCATTCACCCTCTAGTGCCCTCTCTAGTGCTTTTTGTATCACTGTGCTTTGCCTATGGTTTGGGTGTCTCCCAAAGTTTCCTGAGCTGGAGGCTTGGGTTTCTTTATGCTGACTCTGAGGTGGAGAAATCTTTAAGAGAGGGTCTCTGTGGAAAGTGTTTAGGTTATTGGGGTACCATCCTTGGAAGAGATTGACACAGTTCTTACAGGACTCTGATTAGTTCCCACAGGAATGGGTTATTACAAAGAAAAAAAAAAAGCCTGGTCCCTGAACCTCTTTGGCTTCATGTCTTGTTATGTGGTCCGACTAAACTTGCATCTGCCATTTTAATGTCATCATATACCTTGATGCCTTTACCAGAGGCCAAACAGATGAGGCCACCCAATCTTGAACTTTTAACCTCCAAAACTATGAGTTAAATAAGTGTCTTTACAAAGTACCCTGCCACCAGTATTTCGTTAGAGTAACAGAAAACAGACTAAGACACCATTAAAGTAAATGACAACATTATTCACTTAATTGCTTAAGCCTAAAAACTGGGACTCTATCCTTGATTTCTTTCTCAACCCTGAACATTATAGAAATTCCAATAAACTTTTTTACTTTAAACATTTCCTAAAACACACCTATTCAGGTCTTTCCATCTCCACTACCACCCTAATCCATTGTCACTTTTCTCCTGATATTCTCATAACTACCTTCTTTGCAACTAGCCCTCCTCCCCTCTTGATTTTCTACACAATAGTCAAAAACTATGAGTGATTCATGCTATTTTGAAACATTCAAGAATAAGATTCTCATTCAGAAGAAAATTGATTTATGAACCAATATACCCTGCCTGCTTCTCTAACCTCAATGTCCCTACTGTGCCACCAAGTATTAGGACAACTAAAGCATATTTTATTTTATCCCATTTTATTAAATCTCACTTCTTTTACATGATGATTCTCTACTCAGAGTTCTTTATTCTGAGGTCTTCTTTCTTCTCATTCAGCTCTGAGCCCAAGACCACCCCGTTGGTAGTCTTTCCTGGTTAGTAACCCCCAAGCAACATTTTACACTGCCCTCCCTTTCATTTCCCTCTACATAATTTAAAGTTCCTCCATTCTTCTTTCACTCCCCATCCCCATACCCCCATTATATATCATAATCCTCTTATCAGGGAAAACATTCGGCCTTTGGCTTTTTGGGATTGGCTTATTTCACTTAGCATAATATTCTCCAATTCCACCCATTTATTTACAAATGCCATAATATTATTATTCTTTTTTTTTTTTTTTTTTTTTTTTTTTTTTTTTTTTTTTTGCAGTACTGGGGATGGAACCCAGGGCCGTGCTTGCAAGGCAAGTACTCTACCCACTGAGCTATCTCCCCAGCCCAATATTATTATTCTTTATGGCTGAATAATATTCCATTGTGTATATATACCACAGTTTCTCTATCCATTCATCTGTTCAAGGGCATCTAGGTTGGTTCCACAATCTAGCTACTGTGAATTGAGCTGCTATAAACATTGATGTGGCTGCATTACTGTAGTATGCTAATTTTAAGTCCTTTGGGTATAAATCGAGGAGTGGGATAACTGGGTCAAATGGTGGGTTCATTCCAAGTTCTCATTACTCATACACATTCATCATATGGAGTAGTGGGTATCACTGTGGCATATTCATATGTGAATATAACATAAAGTGATCTATTTCCCACCTAAGTGTCTCCCCTCGCTCCTCCCTCCTCCACCTTTTCCTTCTACCTTGATGTTATCTCTTCTACTTTCATGAGATTTCCTTTGTCTTTTTTTCCCCCTTTAGCTTCTACGAATTACAGAAAACATACAATGTTGTCTTTCTTAATCTGGCTTATTTAGCTTAGCGTGATACTCTTCCTTACATTCATTTTCCTGCAAATGATATAATTTTGTTCTTCTTCATGGCAGAATAAAACTCCATTGTGTATGGATACCACATTTTTCTTTGCTCATTCATGTGTTGGTGGACACCTAGCCAATTCCAAAGCTTGGCTATTGTGATTTGTGCTGCAAGAAATGTGGGAAAGGGTATATGTCTGTCATATGTAGCCTGTAATAACTTTTGAATAAAAGGAGTGGTACAACTGGATCATGTGGCTTTTATTCATAATATACACCACTACCTGAGAGGTTCTTCTCTGTTTCTTTCTCTGAAAGCAGGAAGGGCTGCATATGATGGACTCATTGTTGCTTTCTTTATATCCATAAGGACAAATGACCAAAGCGTAGTAGGAGCTTATAAGAAATTGTGGAAAGTATGGATTGCACCAGAAACGTACAAATCATCAAATACAAGGGAAAAACAGATTTTCAGATGATTTAATATAGTTTTTCTTTATTGTTCTGTTTTCCAAAGTCCAGGCCTGAGCAGGGGTTCAAAAGTGTTATTAATATGTGATAGCATCTGTTCAATGGCACTGGCTCTTAAGAGATGTTTAGAGATGCACTTTGAATTTATAGAGCTTTCATGAACTTTATTTTGTATTTTGTACTCCATTTATTCCTATAGGGTTTTGAGATGGGTAACAAAAAATACATATCCATAGGACAGCACTGGCTTAAAACCTAACTTACCTTTTCCAGGTAAGAGGTTTATTATGTTGGGCCATTTCTTAAGGAAAATAGAGTGATAATTATTCTAAACTTTTCTAGTATTATTGTTTAAATGAGCATTTTACACAAATAAACTTGCAAATATTAGCCTGATTTTAAAAAGTGATATTTTTGTTTTATCTTTAATTAAATAAAATGTATGCGAAGAAAAAGAAAGTTCAGTATGCAACTGTTTCTACAAATGATTTGGAATTATAGTTACATCATTCAACACAGTGTGGAATCAAACTGCCATATTTTATTTTTTAAGATGTAACCTCTGACAAGACAAATTATTTCTTAAGGGTCTTGGCAAAGACCCATGAATAGTGAGACTTATGGCAGCCCTGCATGGGTACCTTCTGCTACAATAGTTAAGCTTGAGGAGGGGATTTAGGCAGATGCTAATACAGAAGGAAATAGTACTCTTGTTCTTCTGTGTCTCTGATTAAAATTCAAAGGAACCCTAAAACCAAATAAAACCAACTTTTTTGGGTTTTTTTTTTTTTTTTTTGTACTACAGATTGAACCCAGTGTGTTTGTGAATTCATGATCCTCCTTCCTCAGCCTCCCCAGGGGTTGTGATTACAGGCCTGCACCTTGTTTCCTCGTCTAAATATAATATTTACTCTAGGAATTTCACCTCTAATTTTGCTGTTTTTCTTGTTGGCGATCCAAACCACAGTTCACATAAAAGTGATTTTCTCCTTTGCAATCTGATTTTATTTTCTTCTAAGAATTTACTTTTCAGAGTCTGAATTAATTAATGGGTGGAGTTAATTCTACAAATTTGGCTGCAGAGACATCGGTTGGAGAATTAACCTGAGCAAAATGACCACACTATAGTGGGTCCAGAATCACCTCTCTACAAGATTTTCTGGTTCTGAACCCTGCAAATATTCTACATGGGTTTTTATTTTTATCACTAACATTTTGACCTCAAACTTTAGACCATTGTTTATACTTTCACAGTTTTGTAGTACAAATCTCCACAGTTTAAAGGTCCCTCTATTTAAATATAGAGGGTAAGAATGGTTCAGTTTTGAAGACTTTTTTTTTCCAACTGAGTTGGATTTGATACACAGAGTTGGTAGAATACAGTACAAAAAGAAACTTAAGTGTACCTGATTATATCAGAAGCAAGTGTTTTATCTGCACAATACCAAAGCAACTGGTGCAATGGAGAGGTGGGAAATACATTTAATTAGTTTTTTCTCTTGTTACACTACACAAATTTGTTTTATTCTTGTGTCCTCTCTCAGCATACCCCCTGATGAGGGGGTATCATAAATTTGCAAGTGACAACTAATGAGTTGGGGGTGTCATAAAGTTGTGAGTGGCAATTCATTACAGCAGAATTAAAGAACATTCTATAGATGATGTATTTTACCCTCTCCACTTGTTTCTGAAGGAGAGGAGGAAATGATTACACACTGAGGAAATGTCCAGATAATGAGTATCCCCTTTTATATAGATATGTGGTATTTATTCTTTGTTTTTGAAAATGTTACATTTTTGCAGATCAGTTTATTTTCTGTTTCATTAATAGTTCACAGTGGCAAAGATATAATAAATAGGAGGAGAACTTTTGTAGTCACTGTAAGAGTTGTTCTAAGCATCATGAAAATATTGTCTATATTATTCAAAAACAAAGAGAGAATTCACTTGGAAGGCAAAAACAAATATCATTTTGTTCCATATTCATGCAGTGTGTCTGGAGAGGTTTGAAGTCATCTTCCTGTGTCTATCCATGTTCCCACTTCTCATTTATATTGCTAAGAAAGAAAACAAAACCTGTTCTAATAATTCAAAATCCCCACCTCTCCCTGCATAAACCCTCTGGAATCATGCATGTGAACCTTAACTTATCTTGTGCTGTCCATTTTGGGGGCATGTCAAACCACACATATTAGGGTTTCACATCTTTGAAGGATCTTGTTTAATTCATCTTTGTACCAAATCCTCACTGGGTAGTCCTGCTTTATAAATATTTTTAAAAATAAACATGTGAAATAAATTCACATAAAAGAGTTACGTAGTTGAAAAGCTCAGGGGAGCAGGCTACACAGGCAGATTCATTCTGTCTGTGTGGTTTTGCTTATTCTATTGTTATGAACTATTTGGGTTTGAGAACATATTTTGTGATTTGCCATTATCCAAGTCATCCAGATATTTCAAATGATATTTTCACCTTATTAGGGACAATGAAACAGAAACAAAAACAAAAACAAAAAAGGTTACAAGGGGTTGATAGTGGTGGGTAGTCATTCAGACTCATCTCTGCACAGTTCCATTGGAGGGGGGAAATGAATTTCAAAGATTCATTTCCTCTGAGCCATGTTTATGTGCGTATATTTCCTGAGGTGGATTAAATTGACCAAAAACTAATGTAAGCAAAGGGAAGAATTAACAGGGTCTTAAAATCATTTTATTTATTAGTAATGGGTAGTAAATTCAGAAATCAATTCTCCATCCATAAATTAGGACAGATTATTTTTTCTTACTCTTGTGTGTAGTGTGAGATTCACGTATTAACATATTCAGTAAAGATGTAGTTACATTAAATAACTGTCAGATTACCTCTGATGGTAGTTTATTTTTTGACATCTAAAAAATAGTCATCTTAAAGAATGAAATGCTATGAAGTCAGCTTTAGGAAATGACTAACTGTAGAAGTAGATGGAAAGAATTTAACTTAAATTGAACATATATATATATATATATATATATATATATATACACACACACACACACACACACACACACACATACATACCCATATACATTTATATACACATGTATATGATAACATATAAAATGAATAATATCTTATTAAGTGATGCAGAGTATGAGATACAAAAATTCTAAGTGATTATAGCCTGTGAAAAGGGAACAACTCTCACCTTGTCTCAGAGCAGGAAATATTTTGCTTGTCAATCAACAATGGGAGATGAGTAGGGAGAAAAATATCCTCTAATTACTTAGACTACTTTTTGGCTATGGGATCTACACAAAAAAAGTGGGCCATCAGTATACTATGGATCCAACAGTTTTGGAAAGAACAATGTGTGGTTTGGTGTCAAAGTTATATGAGATATATTCCCAAATTAATACAAAAATATAACCTTATTGTATGAATCAAAGTCTGCCTTTCTTTACAATATGCTCTGCTAATAGCAGACAGTGCTGGTGGCTATGTTGAATATTAATCTGTGCTCCAAACTTGTTGACAAGATGTATGTGTAGTCAGGACCACAGGAAGATTTGGGTCTTATTTCGAAAGTCTCATTGATGCTACATACAGTTTTAGATTATCAGGATAGTACTGTTGCATGGCAAAAATTTTCAACAGACTACAAAAGAAACAGCTTGACTGGGCAGTACAGTCTCCTATAGTGTTCTCTGAAGAAATGAAAAATGAAATAAAATAAAAAAGCAAGGTGCTCATTAATATATCAACAAAAGGCAAAGTAGAGCAAAGATTTACCAGAACTCTCTGATAGAAATCTAATGTGGGCTAAAAATATGATCCACATATATAATTGAAAATTATCTAGGAACCATTATTTTTTAAGAAATTGAGTGAATTTTAATATTATAATTTATTTTACTAAATATTTCCAATATATCACTTTGAAATGTATTCAATGTAAAGAAGTTATTAATGAGGCAGTTACATTTTTTTTTTAGGCCAAGTCTCTTAAATCCAGCATGTATTTTACATTTATAGTACATCTCAATTTCGACTAGTCAGTTTCAAGTGCTCCATTGTTACAAGTGGCTAATAGCTTCCAGAGGGAAACTGCTCAGCTTTGGGCAGACCTTCCTGCAATTAGCAAGAAAATGGAGGGAAGAAGGTTGATGACACCTTTTCCCTCCCCAAACCCAAGCGTTGTACAAATGATAGGTAGTTAGATGTTTCATGCAACAAACCCATATGTCTGCCACATTTGCAGTTGGGGAAGAAGTTGCCAAACTGAAGAAAGAAATGTGGGAGAACGAATTTGTACTCCTGAGAATGCAAACTGAACTTGAGGTCTGCAAGATACCTGAAAACTGAGGGACAGCCAAAGAACATGTGGGGTCTCCTGAACTGCCTTTGGATCCATGCTTCTGTAAACTCTGTATTGGGTGAGCACCTGTCACATGTCCCTCATGAGAGTCAGATGATTTTGTCATCAATATTCATGTCCCACACTTATGCTCTGGCCCTCTAGATGGAACAACGATGCTCTGTGAACTGTTGATCTTCTGCAGTTCAGAAAAGATGGTTCAAGAGGATGATGAACAAATATTCCAGTTTATCCAGGCAGTCCCTATTGATGCTCAATATCCCAGTGCATTTATTCAAAGTTCTTTCACTCTCAAATGTGTTCTAGTTTGGAAGATAAATTATATGTCCAACACTCAAAGCAAACCGAGAAGCAAGAGTTCAGGGATACTCAAGGAATCCCATTCATAGCTAAGGGTCAAAAACAACAGATAACTTTCTGAAGGTCAGTGAGGATGAGAAAAGTTGGTAAAATTCTAAGTCATTAATAATTTCATAAAAAGAAGGCACTAAGTCCACATCTTTGTATCTAAGTTTATTGATTTCTAATGAGGTTTTTTTTTCTTTCTTCATGCATCTCCTTCTCTATGTAATTTCATGTCCATATGAATCCGAAAATTGCTGTCACCATTAATAAAATTGAGTAGTTTTAAAGCCACATTAAGCATCCTTGCTGGCTCTTGCCTCTATTCAGAAATTTCTTAAAATTGTCAGACTTATTTGTTCTGAACTTACATTTTTAAAATAATATTTGCAAGAATATAGCTCTAAAGTGGTATAATAGCATCCTCACTTCATATCCTATTTTTTCTAATTATTATTATCTTTTCACTGACCTTTACATGGTAGGAGCTTTAGGAAAAATTTCAAATTTCCAATTAACTTTGTGACTAGAACTTTTTAAATGAGAAATGATTTAAACATAAATTGATGGCATGTAAAAGATTATAGTAAACTATGTGCTAAAGTAAAAAACCTAGCTATCTGGAAAGTATTTGTTTATAGAGGAACATAAACAGCCTACATTAGGGAAATTTACAAGAATGTGGGGAATGATCAGAATGTATCTAATGCATTTATATGTGGATATAAAATATGTAATTTATTATATTGATTTTCCGACTATCAAAGATGCAGCACTCCCAGTAACTATACCTTCCTTCCCAAGAAATGTTACTAAGATAGCTTTATTTTACAGTGCATGCATAATGACTGCATGAGTCAGAATGGTTGAGTTTTATTATTTTTTTACTTTTGTTGCTAAAACCATCAATAGACAACACATAAAAAATCATCATTGTCTATAATAAGAAAAAGCAATCATTTAATGTAGGGAGGTGCTCATTATGAAATGAGAGCATGTAGCTATCAACACTTAAGTTTATTTTTTTACATTTTAAAAGAGATTTCTTAATCCTGGATATTTATGAAAGTCAGTCCTCAACTTTTCAGAATTGTGAGAAGGTTCAATTCCTCCGATGACATTAAAAGTCATGCCTTTTTTATGACTTTCAAAAGTACACATACACTATAAATCTGAACATTTATTAAATTAGTTTTTAGTAAGTGTACTGTCAAATCAATTTAAATAAATACATAGTAACTTTTAAAAATCTTGAGTCACCTGGATGCGATTGATGTAGATAGAATTATGCCAAAGCATTTTATTAGTGTTATTTTTGTATCAAAACTTTTTATTGTGCATTTTAACACATCTGCTGAAGTCTACTTGAGAATAAATGAATGTCAATGTTTTGCCCTATTTGCTTTTAAAAATATTTTCTTTGCAGAAACAATATTTCAAAGTAATTCCAAGATGCTATGTTCCTAAATGCATCTCTAAAAATAACACTTTTTGAAATCACTGTAATATTCTAATCACACCCATTACATATTCCATTAAAAATTGCACACAATAAAGATTTTTACAAGCTCACTACAGCAGTTTCTCTGTTTGTGTAATTCACTTATTTGTAATGCTCCATACTAATTCAACATTCAATATTTGTATGATTGTATGATCTTTGCCACTTAATTTCTTCTTCACTTCTTAGCTTTGGTTTTAACTTGAAGTTCCAACCAACAGTTTGATTGAAATCACGTTTAGGAATTTTCTCACAAATACTTCATTGATAGTGCCATGAAATGCATCCAATATTATATTTAAATGATTATTATGCAAATTTGCAAACATATTAAAAAGTCGATGTAAAAATTATATATATATATGTATATTTTTATAATTGTAATATGAGTTCCAAAAAGAGTTATGGATTTCAATTAAATAATACACTTCTGGAACCTAAGGATCAATGTTGCTTCTTTAACCTTTGTTTTTTGTTTTTTTGTTTTTGTTTTTGTTTTTTGTTTGTTTGTTTGCTTGCTTGTTTGATGGAACCAATTGTATGTCCTGCAGAGTTGCCTCATCTGAATATGCTGAGTGTACAACTTTGGTACTTTTTAATATTTTTCTCTGTTCTACATGTTTTCTATAAATTGGGAGTTACATCCTGAGTCTTGGAGAAATTAGGTTTAAATTTATTTTGGTAAAAGTACTTCATAAGCAGTCACTGCAAGTTATATAAGGATGGTATGGATGGATTTGGGTATGTATGTGGGGGGGTTAAGAACATTTTGAGATGTTCTTAACCATTGATTAAATTTGGACAGATACTCAGATCCATAAAAGGTTTGGAAAGCATGGACATAGTGGTACTCTGTCTTTTGTTTAATAGTCAGAAGACATCTTAAAAGATAAATTTCCTCTCTTCAATTATTTAATTATATGAGTACCATATATGAAGAAAAGAGAGTTTAAATTCTTTATTGTAAAGAATTCTTTCTTTCTTTATTTCTTTTTTTCAAAGTCAAGGTTCAAAATAATAATATGGGGTTTCTACTTCCATAATACATTGATGATTTTTGAAATTTATGGAAACTGAGTTTTTGATCTATTGCAACCATTATGCTTTTTGATATTCAGATTGTATCATCTCTGCCAGGTAAGAGCTTTTTCAGGCAATGTCCTGAGTCAAAAGTTGTCTTAAAAATTTCTTTATTTAAATATGACAAGATATCCCTGATGATTATAGACATAGAGACAGAGTCAGAGATATAGAGATATAAATTATGCCCTAAATTTAATATTATTGTTTCAAAGAATCCGGTTTGTTTTAATGGGAAATGGTATAAACCTTGAAATTCATCATTTCTCCAAAGAACCCTGATTCATTTTAGTGGAAAATGGTATTCCAAAAGCAAGATCATTGTATTAGAAATGCCCATTGATTCTGATTGGCCTTCTTTTTATTTTATTTTATTTTATTTTATTTTATTTTTTTGATAAGAAGAACCTTGATCATGGTGCGTGCATACAGCCATACTTCCCCTGTATATGTACCACAGTTTCTTTATCCATTCATCTGTTGAAGGGCATCTAGGTTGGTTCCACAATCTAGCTGTTGTGAATTGAGCTGCTAGGAACATTGATGTGGATGCATCACTATAGTATGCTGATTTTAAGTCCTTTGGGTATAAACCGAGGAGTGAGATAACTGGGTCAAACAGTGGTTCCATTCCAAGTTTTCTGAGTAGTCTCCACGCTGCTTTCCTGAGTGGCTGCACCAATTTGCAACTCTACCAGCAATGCATGAGTGTGCCTTTTTCCTCACATCTATGCCAACACTTATTATTGCTTGTGTTCTTGATAATAGCCATTCCAATTGGAGTTAGATGAAATCTTAGGTTAGTTCTAATTTGCATTTCTCTGATTACTAGGGATGATGAACAATTTTTTATATATTTGTTGATCACCTGTATATCTTCTTCTGTGAAGTGTCTTCTCAATTCCTTAGCCCATTTATTGATTGGGTTCTTTGTATTATAAATTTTTTTAAGTTCTCTATAAACTTTGTAGATTAGCCTGTACCGTGCAGCAATAGGAGTTCAGACTTCTATGTGCCATGACTTACATGTGGTGGGCATCTCTCAATAAACTTAATGCTATGCTAATCATCTTTTTTTTTCCCTTTTTTTAAAATTTATTTTTATTATAAACAAATGGGATACATCTTGTTTCTCTGTACATGAAGTAGAGGCATACCATTTGTGTAATCATACATGTACATAGGGTAATAGTGTTTCATTTATTCTGTTATTTTTTCTTCCCCCCCCTTCTTCGTCTGTACAGTCCCTTCTTCCTCCATTCTTGCCTCCCTCCCACCCCCATTATGTGTCATCATCTGCTTATCAGCGAGATCATTCATCTTTTGGTTTTTCTGAGATTGGCTTATCTCACTTAACATGATATTCTGCAATTTCATGATATTCTGCAAATGCCAAAATTTTATTATTCTTTATGGCTGAGTAATACTCCATTGTGTGTGTATATATATATATATATATATATATATATATATATCTCACAGTTTCTTTATCCATTCATCAATTGAAGGGCATCTAGGTTGGTTCCACAGTCTGGCTATTGTGAATTGAGCAGCTATGAGCATTGATGTGGATGTATCTCTGTGGTATGCTGATTTTAAGTCCTTTGGGTATAGGCCAAGGAGTGGGTAGCTGGGTCAAATGGTGGTTCCATTCCAAGTTTTCTAAGGAATCTCCACATTGCTTTCCAGAGTGGTTGCACTAATTTGCAACCCCACCAGCAATGTATGAGTGTACCTTTCTCCCCACATCCTCTCCAACACCTATTGTTGCTTGTATTCTTGATAATCACCATTCTGATTGGGGTGAGATGGAATCTTAGTGTAGTTTTGATTTGCATTTCTCTTATTACTAGAGATGTTGAACATTTTTTCATATATCTGTTGATTGCTTGTAGATCTTCTTCTGTGAAGTATCTGTTATTTCCTTAGCCAATTTGTTGATTGGGTTATTTGTATTCTTGGTGTAGAGTTTTTTCAGTTCTTTATATATTCTGGAAATTAGTGCTCTATCTGAAGTAAGAGTGGCAGTCTTTATAACCAGTATTTATAGTTTTACAGAGTTTACATACTCAATGCACACTAGCTATTTTCCTGTTGCTCTTTCCATAGTCACTTTAGTTGTCACCGTATCCTACAGAAATTCCTCAGGTAGAGTTTATGAAAAACACACCTGTGTCTCTGGGTTCTCCCCCACAGTGTTTGGAGTTCTCCTACTCGTAGGACTTTTCAGAGGAATAAAGAGTCTGCAGCTCACAGTTTCTTTACTTGGGAAGACTAAAAAATCTTTTCTGGAGTCTTCTGACTTTAAGTGTTGCTATCGAAAGTTAGAAAACTGTGAGGCTTTTATTTCTCTTGATGTTTTTTTCTCCATATGCACTGGATCACTCTTTCTATTCAAAATCTAGTAGCTACCAGAATTGGTCTCAGAGTTAGCTATTTTTGATCAATTTTCCATACTATATGGTGTATATTGTAATTGCAAATACTCCTAAATTTAAACAATAATAAATTAATAAATTGCACACTTTTATTATTTATTCTGATCCATTGACATTTCTCATTTTGAAGACCTCAGTTATACTAAATGGTAGATTTTCTTTGCCTATATTGTGTGTTTACATAGACATGTACAAAATGTAATTCCTCGAATATTTTCTATTGTTTTATTTTATTCTTATTTAGATCATTTTAATATGCCTATATTATATTAAATAATCACCTGGTTGCTTATTCACTCTCTTTTTTCTTCTCCCTTTTCTTTATTAGGATTATGATCATTTATCTCATTTCAGTTACTTCCAAAGCTTTTAATCTCACTTTTCAAATGTTTTTCTTATCCTAATAATAAAATTTCTTAGCTTTCTAATTTTGATATAGACTTGACTTACATAGTTTCTATCACTTTCTTAATTTGTTAACTCATAGGGAAATGCTAATTCAATTTTTAATCTATTTCTGGTTGCTTTTTCTTCTTGTAAGACTGTAAGAATTTGAAGTTAATAAACTTAACCTCTGTTTTAAGACAAAGCCTTACATAACAAGGACCAGAAGAAATATTGGAAGTAGAATTCAAATTGTTCAAAACATTAAGAAAATGCTTATATGAAATAAAATTTATAGAAATAAGGAAAGAAGATGCATGGTTCATAAAGTGGAACTATATACTTTTAATCACTTTATTAAAAAGATTGAAGTAGTATTTGTAACCCTGAAATGAAGGTTAAAGGAGCATTTCTCAGCATCCAATTTGAAGGTAAATGTAAAGGGTCACAATGGAATAAGGTAGTGATTTAGAGCTGGTTTAAAGGCAGCTTTAAAGCAAGATTCTAGAGTTCAAATCCACCCTGCCTTCCTTTGTGTAAATAAAGTTTTATTGAAGCTTAGGTACATCTATTTGTTTTCTCTGGCTATTGGGTACTGAAATACAGAATCAGGTAACTATTGCATCAGATGACTTGTAAAGAATATTTACTATGTAGCACTTTACAGTGCAGTTGGTTACTTTTAAACTTGTAGTTACCAGAGCAATCCAATCCTATTTATTGGACCTCATTGTTTTATTGCCCCTTAAGCTCACCTGCATATTGCATGAAAAATACCTTTATATTTTTGACTGTTGTCTAATGACTGGTTTGTACATTTTTCTACACTATTGATTCTTTCAGGATTTTTGCATTTAGTGATAAATGGAGTTATTTTATCAATTGATATTTTTGTAGATAGTATCCATGGAGTATTTTTTTCATGTAATTGCTATTTTTAAGAGGGCACTCAATGACACCAAATTATAATTACTGCTTCTTCTTTCTTTCTTGTATGTACTAAAGTTTTTTAAAAGTTTTGAAAATGCTTCTAAGTAAGCTAGAAAAACGAACATGCTTATTAAATGGTGTACAAGTTCTATTACAATTGTGCAGAGTTCAACTTTAGGACCAATCTTTCCAAATTGTCAAAATTAAAAACTTAAAATTTGTAACAGTACTTAACTCTGCAGGATTTAGTCCTCAAGTTTTCATCTTAATTTGAGGTTCATGAAAGCAAATTGTATTATCTACAGATGCCTGTATAAACTGAATATTCAAAATGCAGAATTCATTCAACACCGAATTCCCTTATGTTTTGGATCATAAATGCCCTTCATACATCATGCGTTAAAGATTTGGTCACCAGCTTCTGGCACTATTGGAAGGTGGTGGAATCATCAGAAGGTGGAGCTAAGTTGGAAGAAGTTAGGTCATGGAGGTATGACCTTCAAATGCACATTGGAACTCTAGACCCTTCTTCTCTCTTTTGCTTTCCATCTATGACCATGGGCAGAAACTTCTGAAATCATGAGCCAAAGCATAAAACGACACATTTTATTGAAAGACTGGTGAGGAATGCTGAACTAAATTCCAAAGAGCCGGCCAACACTTCATATGTGAACTTGAAGCTGTGATGGGTTTCACACTGACAGGGCACTTCTTCTAAGAATGAACACAGGAGGAAGTGATCAGACAGTGAAAAGAAAAACTGCCTGAGAGAGGAGAAATCAGCTAAGCTGTAGTTGACAGAAGGGGCTTGCATGACACGCTGGAATAAGGAAAAGGCCTGAACACAACTGCAAATCGCCCAATCAGACAAGTCAAGCTTCCTTGTGAAGTGTGCCAAGGAAGCAGCAGTGAATACATTCCTGCACATTAGGTGACATGTGGAAGTCAGGGAAATTGCTGAAGTTAAGTGCAAAAATGAAACAAAACTATGTACAACTGAAGTCAAATAACCCTCTATTTCACATACCAGCAATTCCAAACGGTGCTCCAGGGAACACAGGTTATCCCCAGGTGTAATCATTTTTCAAACCAATCTAATAGAAGTGGTATGAGGCTGACTCAGTTTTAGAAAGAATCTATTTGATTGGTTTCTTACCCTAATTCACAAGTGGAGGGAAAGACTTGTGTTCTCTAGGGGGAAAAAAAAAAAACAAAGCAGGTAACTTTGTACTTTAATAAACACTATATCTTTATTTACAGCTTCTGAAATACAAAAACAAACAAAGTCAAGTTGTGAAGAAGTTGAAAAAAATGTGTCCCATATAAAAATAGACTTATTGGACTTAGGTACATTGGCTTGAATTTTTATTTGTGCTCTGGAGGTTAAAAAACAGATTTTACAATGAAGAAAAAGAACACTTTATAAAGTTAATTGAAAATTTGAAATTAATTCAATGGAAACACTTAATAATGAGAAAATATTGCCTGGAGCAGTGAGGCACACCTGTGATCCAATCAACTCGGGAGGCTGAGGCAGGAGGATTATGAGTTCAAAGCCAGGCTCAGTAATGGTGAGGCTCTAAAGAACTCAGTGAGACCCTATCTTTGAATAAAATAGAAAGTAGGGCTGGAGATGTGGCTCAGTGGTTGAGTGCCCCTGAGTTTAATCCCCAACACCCCCCAAAAATCTAAAAAAATTGGAATTACCAATAGATTTGACACTGTGGAATAAAATTCAGTGAACATGGGGCTGGGGTTGTGGCTCAGCGGCAGAGCACTTGCCTAGCATGTGTGAAGCACTAGGTTCGATTCCCAGCACCACATACACATAAATAAAATAAAGGTCCATTGACAACTAAAGGAATATTTTAAAAAATCAATGATCACAATGACAGTTCCACAAAAATTATGAATAAAACAAAAAACAATAAATGAGCAGACCATTAGTGACCTATTGAATGACATCAATAATCTTCTGCATGTGTAATTGGAATTACATAGCAAAACAAAGAAAATATTAGGAGGAAAATGAATAAAGAAAAAATTCCAAATTTTGAACAAACACATCATACTGTGTATTCAAAGACATCAATAAATCATATAAAGAAAAATCAAACACAAAGTAAACAAACATATCTGAGCATATAATTATTAAATTGAAAAAGGAAAAAGAAAGAAAAGGTGCTATTACATAAAAAGAAACAAAGAGGGATCGCTATCTCCTCATAAGAACACTGCAAACCAGATGTCAATCAAATTGTGCCTTTAACATGCTGAAAAGAAAAGCAAACAATAAAACACAATAATAACAATAACACACACACACACACACACACACACACACACACACACACAAAGAAGTTTCTGAGAATCCAACAGTGAAATATATATACTTCTAAAATGAAGCCAAAATGTACATTTTTAGAAAAGCAAAATCTGTAATAATTAGCCTCCCTGAGACTTTCAGTATAAAATGTGTGTGATGATCTAGTTTGTGTGGCTAGGCTGTGGTGCCAAGTTGTTTAGTCAAACACCAGTCTAGATGTTGTGAAGCTCATTTTGAGACATGGTTAACATTTATATCAATAATAAAGCAAATCATCCTTCATATAATAGGTGAGCCATTCAATCAGATGGAGTTATTAAAATTAAAGACAGTTTTCCTAAAGACCAAATTCTTCCTTACAGCTGTAAAACTCTGCCTCAATTTCCAGTCTTCTCAACTAACCTACATAATTTGAAATTACAGTTAACATCAAATATAACTGAATTTCCAGCTTTCTGCCCTACCTTGAATATTTCAGGCTTGCCAGATTCCACAATTATGTGAATCTTTTCTTAAAATAAACATCAATTAATTCATATATAGTTAGATGGGTTGATAATGAGGAATAATTGGTATTTTTATTCTTTTGATCTAGCTCTGCTTTTCTGGAATTTTCTGAGAAACATAAAAAGCTAACGGCATTATCCAGATAAACCGTACCATGTAAAGATTTGGGTGTTGTAGAAAGATGACCAGTGTTGGAAGTAGTATACACGTGAATAAATGCAAATTTGTATTGTCCCTTATGAAGACAACAGAGTGAACAAGAAAAATTAATAAATATACTGGGAAGTATAAAAAGTAAAGGAGTAAAATGCAAAAATACGATAGTAAAGTGGATCAGTGGTCTGACTGGAAGTATGCTTTTCTGACACTCTTGTATTGAAGTGATAACTGTTGGTTCAAGACAGGGCTATTGTTAAAGAGGCATATTGTAATCCCTGAAGATACACCCTAAAATACAAAGATGTGTGACTGAAAGTCGATCAACTAAATAAATCACTAAAAAATGACTTTAAAAATTAGGGAACAAAAAGAATCTAAGGAGGGTGGGAAAATTGAAAGCAATTAGGATGATGACAGATTTAAATTCAACTATATTAATGAAATCAAGTGTAAATGGACTAGATGATCTAACTAAATAGTGAAGATTGTCACAATGGAGGGAAAAAAATTGAGAAGTAACTGCATGCTATCCACTACATACTTATATTAAGTATAAAACCTTAGAGAAAAGAAAAAAATGGAAAGAAGATGTACCATGTAAATGATAACCAAAGAAATCATTATAATTTAATCTATGAAAAAATATATAGACATATAATTATTATATACAAACATATCAATAATATAAATATATAGAAATAAGTATATACATGTATAATTAATTATAAAATATATAATAATATAATACATCATATATAATGTATATGTAATTAAATATAAATGAATATGCATGTATAATATATATATCATATGCTCATGTATGTTTAAATGCATGTATTCATTTGTTATATAATGTAATTTATAATATATAATATGTGTATTATATGTATCACTTTAAGTTTTATATAACATATATGTGATATATTATTTGGCATTTATGTATTTTTTTCTGAAAAATATTGGCTCTGCAACAAAAGTGAAGAACACATTTTATAATGACACAAGGGTCAGATAAAAGAAGAAATTTCACCATAATAATTAAGAGCTCATGTAGAGTTCAGTGCTCCCCCAAATATAAACCAAATAGCTGGGCATGGTGGCATATGCCTGTAATTCTAAAGGCTCAGGAGGCTGAGGCAGGAGGGTCATGAGTTTAAAGCCAATCTCAGCAACTTAGTGAGACCCTAAGCAATGTAGCAATACCCTGTCTCTAAATAAAATATTAAAAAAGGGCTGGGGATGTGGCTCACCCAGTACATATATATATTTATATATGTCCAAATAATGGGAAGAACGAAAGAAAAGCATCACAAGTACATGCTCAACAGATAAGGTTCTAGAATATTTTAAAAAACTTTACTGTCCAATGTGACCTGATTAACATATTCAGAACACTAATGGAGTGTTGACAGAGTTTGTTATTTTCCAGTGCATAGAAACCTGCAAAAGTGTATACCATATGTTGTACATAAAGACGTCTCAGTGGATTGAGAAGAGTGTAGTTTCTGACTACAATAAAATTAAAGGAGAAATGACTGACAAATTCCTGAATATTTTCAAATTTATGCATATGTTTCTAAATTAGACCATAGTTCAAAGAAAAAATTAAATGTAAAACATGACATTTTCAAATTAAAGCTATTGAAAACAGCTATACTAGAACTTAGAGGAAAGTGCACAGCTAAAATCAATGTATTACAATAATTATGAATTAAATAAAATTGATTATGTAACATGCCAAAATTAAAAATAATTTTAAAAACCCAATAAAAGGGTAAAACCAACACAACATAAAAATAAGTAATAATGATATAAATTAAAAAAAAAACAGAAAAAATTCAATGAAATTACCATAGTCAAAATTTGATTGTTTAAAACATTAAAATTGATAGCTAATAGTTAAGCAAAAAGAAAACATGAAATTCCAGTATCATTACTGAAAGAAAGAAATCTTTAAAAGATTTTACAGATGTTAAAATCATAAAACATTAACAATTTTTTCAATTAAATTGGTTACTTAGATGAAAAATTACTTGAAAGACAAAAATTGCCAAAATTCACAGAAGAAATAGAAAACAAAACATATCTCTAGCTATTAAATAAACATACAAAAAGAATCCTACTCAATAACTCTCAACTTTGGTGTAATGGGTACAGAGTTCAGCTTTGTAGAGTGAGAATCCTTAGTAGGAACACAGGAATACGAATTCACTCCATACCATCTCAAGTATGAGATGGTTAAGACAGGAGATTTTAGATCATAGACATTTTACTGCAACTTTCATAAGTTGCTAAAAAGAAAAGACCCCTACCATGTCTTCTAGAAGAAATAAAAACTATCCAACTCTATTAGAATAGAAAGATGGAGGAAAAATTCTCAACCTTTTTTAAAGACCAGAATAACCTTCATACCAAAGTTTGACAAAAACATTATAAGAAGATAAGAACAAATCACTATCTTTTGTATACATTGATTGATATTTCTCACAAAACATTAGCAGATCAAAATCATTGATACTTAAGAAGCTAACACATCATGAAAAAGCAGAGTTAACCCCCCAGGATTGGACAGTTGGTTTAACATTGAACAACCAGAAGAAATTACACAATCATTGCAAGAGATGCTGGAAAATCATTTATGAAATTTAACTCACACTCAGAACAAAAATTTACACCAAACCAGGAATAATAAGATATTTTGTAAGTCTTTTAAAGAGCATCTAGAAAGAATTCTAGCTTTTGTGTTGAAGGGAAAAATATGATAAAAAAATTACTTTCTTCACCTTTTCTAGTACACTTTGTCTTGGAGAACACATCTGACATGATAAAATGGCAGACAAAAAGATATAAAGGGTGAGATGTGAAAAACGCAATTCTCATGCACACTTGACATGACTACTTACATTAAAATTTAAAGAAATACACAGAATTTTATTGTTAACATATATAAGTTTGTTAGGAAGGACACAGATATCAAGTTAATATATAAAAATTATCTTCCTAAGCACTAATAATAAACAACTGGAGACTTAAAGAATACCATCAAAATACATAACATATTAGGGAGTAATTTTATTAAAATTATGCAACTATTTGGGAGCATACTGGGTATGGAAACCAGCATGCTCTATCATTCAGGTACATCCCCAGCTCTTTATTATCATTATTATCATTATCATTATTATTATTATTTTATTTCAAAACCAGAGTCTCCCTAGTTTTCTCAGGCTGGCCTCAAACTTGCTATCCTCCTACCTCTACCTCTCAAGTCACCAGGATTATAGTTGTGCAGCACTGTGCCTAGCTAGGCAAGACTATTATAGTTTAAATTTTACAAAAATAATGTGGAAAAAAATTAAATGAGAACTAAATACAAAATGAGAATCAACATTGTTAATAAGATTTTTCCCAAATTTGATCCATAGATTCATCACAGCTCTTTTTAAAATAATAGCAAGTTGGTTAGACTATCATAAATTAATTAGAAATTTAAAGAAACTAGAATAGCAAAAACAATCACTGAATAGCATATCAAGAAATAAGTTCAATTAATTTTATACAGTAATTAAAACAGATTACTGATGTTGATACTTTCACTTTTGAAACATAATTAAGAGATGAGAAAAAGACCCATACCTACACAGTAAATTGATCTTTGAGAAAGATAACTATGTGTATGTGTTCACCATAAAGAAATGATAAAGGCTGATAAATGTGAAAGGAAATATTGTGAATTTTTTACAAAGATAAAAAATAGGTCAAAGGTCAAAGCAAGTACCTGTCTTGTATTTAATCTAGAAATTCTATTTTTAAGAATTTACCCAGGAGAAATGAAAGCACATGTTCACATGATGACTTCAAAATAAATGATGTTTATATAAAAAGAAAAAAAACCTCACTTAACAGAAAAACCAAAAGCATACAATGAATTAAACATGATGGATGCTCATTTATTTTTCAGGTAACTTTAAAATGGGTGTCCCTGGTGGGACAGCAGCTTTCCCTCAACCCGTCATTTAGTGATTTGAGCCTCATCCATCTTTAGTTTTCCAGCACAGTCCCTCTGTGCTTCAAGTATCTCCAACTTGTTGTTTTCTGATTTGCTGTGCTAATCTTCCTGTGTCAGAAGAGCTAGGGAAAGAAGAATTGAGCAGGGGCCTTTCTCCTGGCCTAATTCTAGAAGAGGTAACAAACCCCTCTGTGTTCCAATGCCTAGACCTCAGGCAAAGGTCAAGGAAAGGACAAGTTCCCCTGGGACACAGTCCTTCCGTGGTGGTCTAACACAGAGGAGAAAATACCTTTAGTGGTAGCTAGCATTTTTACTATCCAAAGCATGTGTCCTATTACATTCAAGTTTTCCTTTACAACTGGATTTAAATCTTAAGTTTTCAATGTTTTAAATTATGAAATAAATAAATTGAAACTATTTATCAATAAATGTCCAGGAATGACATCACAGAATTTGCCTTAAGTATGTCTTCCAGAAAGACAAAAGGTCTGACGGCTTCTCTGATTGGAGATCTAGGTCATCTATTTATTTCCACCTATTTGCATATGTAGACTTACGATGTCTGAATAACTGTCCGGCTGCCTTCATTTAGGTGTCTGCGTGCTCTTCATTCTAAATGACAATCATCTTTTTTGTCTTACTGCATAGACTTCAGTTTTTCCCAGGGTGTGCAATACTTACTTGATGCTTCCCTTCCTTGAAAATGATCTGAACTTTAAATGTTAAAGTTTTCTTCTTATGCCATCTATCAGGATATAGCCACCTTGACATTTGCATAGAGCAATTTCATCTTGCATCTTAAAAATTCACTGAATCTTAAGGATGTGGGTAGTGATACCCACATGACTGGATTGAGAATTCCCTCAGAATTCTGGGAATGGGATTTTGCAGTCGATTGTTTCTCTGTACAATATGCAAATTCAAAGCTTGGTGTCTCATTTATTATGCATCTTCAAAGGACACAGAATATTTTAAAACATCAAAATATGTATAGTCTTCCTATTGGGTCGTATTTCTAATATGGCAGGTATTCATGGTACTTATGTTCTAGAAAACTATATATGAATTATTATGGTGAGAAAGTGAGGGAGTATATTGTTAATGAAGTTAGGTCACTGATATCAGAAGGCATGATTGCCGGAATACACATACCACATAACTACATAAGCAAATGGAGGCACAGTGGGTTAAGGAATTCTCCCAGGGTAAACTGGTAACTATTGAGGACAGGATTTCAACCCATGTGTCTTCCTAGATTCAAAAAATTTTTATCTTAATAATCTGCTAAAATGTCTCTAGCTCCAAATGCCTCATTTTAATGAATCTCAGGTAAAGTGATACTGCAATGACATTTCCCATGAAATATGGAGATGCCCCACTTCATGTTTTTACATTTATTGTCTTCTGCTTTCTACTTATTTGAAAGGACTGAAACAATTAAATGGTGCCCAATGGTTCATGACCCCTCAAATTGCCATCTCAACAAACCGTGCCCTCAGTTTGGCACTCTTGTTACCTTCTAAGTATTTATAAAACTAAACACTTCTGCAATCTTTGTACTGAGCATTTGAAAACAACTCTGATTGCTAATAGTATTCTTCAGTACATACCAGAGAAGGGGAGTCTCAACTCTTAAGCTTCAACTATTTTTGAATTGAATTGCTGTTCTGCAAGAAAACCCCACCTTAAATTGCTTTTAACATAGAAAATATACACAGTCTTCCCTCGTGTAATTCAGAAGTAGTTTGAAGTTATATTTCTCAGAAAGAGAAAAATGACAAGGGAGCTATGATCGGGTCTTTGCAGTGTGTCCAAGGGAATATGATTTGAAAAGTTTCACTGTTATTATTTTTTTTTCCCCTGCAAGGGGAAGGATCTATGGTACAAGTATTTGAAGAAAGTAGCTGCGTTTGCTGTCATAAATATGTTTGTGTGGTATTTGGCGTTTCTGTAAAGGGCAAGATTAAATTACAGAGTGAGGTGAAATGTAATATATGGAGCCTTGCTTGATCTTGAATAGCTGGAATCCAATTTCCCAAGGTTACTATTAGTCCCCCAAATGTTATCCATTCAAGGTATTCTCTCTGAGTTTAGGAGGTAAATTAGATCATCATTTCATAAATTTCATTCATTCATACCTTAGTAATGGAAATAATGTCACTGTGGCTATTCAGAGTGTGTCCAAGCAACATACCTATGATTAGTTCAGTTCTAGGAGAGGTCACTTAGTTTTACAGTGTCCTCTGGTTACAAGTTTTAACTTATGACCTGGAGATACAAAGCACAGGCAGTAATCTGGGGTTGGGGAAAGATGGAAACCTTCATTCTTTAGGAGAGAAAAAAAAAAAGCTAGCTTAAAGTTCTATTTCTATGATGTAGAACATAAACTGGCAGATATGTTCCATAAATATGTGCTTAATGAATACAAAACAGTAGAAATGTTGATATATTGAGCACATATGTACTGAGCTCTTGTAATTTGCAGACATACATTTTGACATAGTCACTGTTCCTTAATGGTTTAAAATTATCCTTTCCTAAATTAACTATCTGTGGAACTCAGAAGGTAAAGGTTAGAGAACCAAACTGTATACTCACTGTTGCCAGAAAGCTTTATAGAAATGTTCTGAATGTGGATAAAGGAGGGATTAGTCCTACCTGCAGAGAGCTACCAGATAGCCTCCATAGAAGAGGTGATATCAGAGCTGAGTCTTACAGAGAGAAGAGTGCGAGGGCCTTCCAGACTATAGAAAGGGTACATTTGAAGGAATGGAAGTGGTGAGAAAACCTGTCTCCTGCAGCCCTATGAGTATTCAGAAGTTGCAGTTCTAAAGTGTAGAGCTTAAAGAGAAAGAGAGGTTAAAAATGAAAAGGAGCAGGAGTCTAAGACTTTCTTTTAGGTTTAAACCAGATTAGTGAATTGTGAGATTTTAAGATGAGACTGGCATGATCAAATTTCTGTTTAGGAGATAATCCTGGCAACAAGTAAAAGATGAGATAGAAGAAACTAGGGGCAAGAGAGTCAAATAGGAGGCATGGTCTCTAGTTAGATTCGTGGTTGTGAGAATTTCATTCAATGCCTACAGGATGCTGTCGATGTGAAAGATTAATGCATAAGGCCTGAATTCAAATGGAATAAGGGTCAAGTTCAAATGGGAACACTTTTTTTTTTTCTATTTTGCATCTCTTTCTGGACTAGAACTCATAGAACAGACAAATGAAGATTATCTCATTTAATACTACACATGGTCCATGACTTAGACCATTTCCACTTATGCTTTTTTAACTTTAATGTGAAAACAATGTACAGTCAATAGAAATAGAACTTTGAATTTTGAGTATCCTAGGCTAGATATATGCAGTATAACACATCCTCACAAGATTGGGCAGCAGCAATTAGCCAGTCACAGCTCCCACAGCAGGCACAGGGTAAGCAACTGATACTCTAGAATATTCTGTGCTGCTAAGCTTTTAGGTTTATGGAATGCACTTCAGCACTTTCAACTTATTGCAAACCCATTGTAGCCCAGGAAAATTAGTATGTCAATTTCCCAGATGTTTTTGAGGATACATTAAGTTTCCAGTACATATCATTAGGAAAGATGTATAAAAATATTTGAAGGGAAAGACCTGAATGGCCTGAGCTGTGCCTGCAGATAGAAGAATAGCACACTCAGGGAATGTGTGTGTCAAGTTAAAACTTTCAAAATAAACAAGGTTAGGGTTTGTGTTTCGTTACATAGTTTAATATTAGATGGTGGATATATAAGATATGTCTTCATTTTCTGAAAAATATATTGACTTTGGATGTATTAAAACAAAGATCTGAATGGATTCAAAATATCAAGTACGTCGTGCACACCTTTTCTGAATCTGCATGTGGTACCATTGTTATCACCTGCACAAGTTAATGGAGGCTAGGAACTTGGGAAGGTGGGATTTCTACAGAATGATTGGAGTGAGGACTTCCTCCTAGACTTCACTGCTTACACCTCTCTCTTGAATGGATTAATTGACTAATAATGTGATCCTCATAATCTTCTAGCTGGAAACATCCTGTTAGATAGAAGTCATTGCACTGCCTAAAACAACAGAAGTTTACAGGGAAGCTGGTATTTTTCGATAGCATGTTTGAACCTACTCTAATGGATCTCTAACAAGAGATTAAACTGAAAAATCTAATTTTCCTTTTTAATTTTAATATATGTAAAATGACCAAATTATATGCTATGCTACAAAAGTCACCAAAGTAGTCCCTGGTTTTGGATATCTGGTTGAACACGTACATGAAAATTGTTGGAATCTTTACTTATTCTACTTTGTCCATACACATAATTTGCAGAGAGTCAGGGGACTTCCCAGTTCAGCTATATTTCCAGGGTAAATAAAAACATATGCTTGAAAAAAATTTATAACCCTGGTTCTAGGGTTATAAATTTTAGCATGACAAATTGGTACCTTACAAATTCAGAACAAAAAAAAAAAAAAAAAAAGAAAAGAAAAAGACAATTAACAAAGCAAACATTTTGGAAACAAAACTGCTAATAGGCAAACATATACAACATGCAGATAATTCCATCATCCATTATATGTGTTTATTTTAGACCTGAAATGCAAGATCTAGTCTGTATCAAATTATTCAACTTCTTATTCCGAACTGAGAACAACCACAGCAAAACATGCCAATACTTGATAATCAAATAATTACTTTTCTAACCTTACAATTAAGGTAGGTTCTGGTGGAAATTAAGTGATGTTTAAGTAGATAGACACAAGAATGCTGCACAGGCTTATGTTTACTAAAAAATAAGCTCACCAGTAGAGAGGTTGACCCACGGGGAGAAGCCCATAGACCTAAATAATTGCTTTCTGTAGGAGTTAATAAGATGCAAACACCTATTGATTTACTGATAATTAGATATTAGTAACTTTTCTGCATGTGAGGAAACATTGAGCAAAAAGCCAAAGTAACTAAGAAAGTTCATGATTTATATTTTATCACCATCATATTTTGCAATATTACAAATTATTTAAAATTCTAAAAAGTATATGTTATGACAGGAAAATCAGGCCTTCTGGGTTCCAAATTTTATTATCAATGTAAAAATATGAATTTTTAAATATTCAAATGAAGAAATATTTTCTGAGAACTGAGTGAAGCTGGTAAATAAGAAAACAGTTTTAAAAATGAGAATAAAGTTCAAATCATGATCAAGAAAAAAAATTTAAATGTAGAGCAATGAAAATATATTCCCAGAAATTGCAACTGTAATGGCAATTATACAAATATCTTAGTAATATCAAACATGGTAGCAGGTAAAATGACCAAACTTTTTGTATATATGACTATTTAAAAACTCAACATACATTTTAAAAATGTAATACAAATGCACACACTTGCTCACAAGCACATGTAAGTGCACAGACAGAAATCAGCAAAGGATATTTTGATATTTTTCCATATTCAAGAAATCATATCATTTAAGAAATTCAAAAGCAAAATTTTAACAACTCTGGAAGCCAAATATTTCAATATAGCTATAAAAGGGCTTTAACTTTTTATAAATGAAAAATATTAAAATGTATTAAGCATAAACAAATATAATTCAAGTGTTTTAAAGTGTGTACATTTGGGAAGGTGAACAACACATCCTAATAATTCAGAGATTTTCTTCCTCTGAACTAATTTTATAGATGTTCCACAGGGAGAAGAAATCATTTTATTGTGTTTAGTAAAGGAAGAAAGAAGATGTGACTTTTGTGTGCCAATTTTCACCCACAAAAATCAACCAAATTATATGGGAGATAGGTGAAAAGAAGCTGAAGTTGGTTGGTCACACTTAGATTAACAAACATACACCAAACCACATAAGTGTTTTCATTTCATTTTACATCAATTAATTTTATGTTCTTAAAAACATGTCATATTATTTTATAGATTATGCAATTACTAGTATTGGGTTGATAATGTTCACCCATAAATATCAGAGCAACTAATTAAACTGAGTAGAGAAAAAGTATAAAGATATATATATACATATATATGGTAATAAAACAAAGTACTGAGAAATACAACATTAATTTACAGCTAGAGTTTTGATAAAGCACTCTAAAATATAGCCTTACTTTGCAATCAGGAACTCTTCATTTCTTCATTTCACATTAACTTGCCCCTGAGGATTAAATATCTCTATCCATTTCTCACTTATCACTAAAATCAAATTCATGCCTCATGGAGGTATTTTAAGTGAAAATGTTCATGCAAATGGAAAAGTTTCAAGTTTATACAACAGGTAGCAAGAGGAGTAATCAAGACTGAAGCGAATCAGGTAAGATTCATAGAGAAGAAAGCACATTTTATCCCTAAATTATTAAAAGAAATGCTATTTCTAGGATGAACTGCCCTTGGTCTTGCCTCCTAATTGAAAGGGTAAAATAGTGTTACTGCTGCAGGGCTGCTGTCCAGATGAATAGAAGCTAAGAAAATATCAGAAATTTTCCAAAATATTAAGTGTGACGGAAATTGTAATAATCTTGGGAAAATGTCAACTTGAATACAGTCAATAGTATTTTCTAAAGAACATATCACTCTTTTTATCTAGCACATTTTTTTAATGTTTCATTTTCAGCAAAATAAACTAAGGTTTAGTGTCCTGAAATGACAGCTGGCCAAAATACTGAATACAAAGCTCATTTGAACCTGACCCCTGCCTTGGTCAAGAAGTGACTGCAAGGTGGGCACAGTGACACACTCTTGTAATGCCAGCAATTCAGGAGACTAAGACAGGAGGATTGTAAGGTCAAGACCAGCCTCAGCAACTTAGCGAGGCCTGAAGCAAGTTAGTGAAACCCCGTCTCAAAACAAAAATAAAAAGGGCCAGGAATGTGGCTGAGTAGTAAAGTACCTCTGTGTTCAATTCCTGGTACAAAAACAAAACAACAACAACAAAAAGAAGTGATTGCAGATTCTCTTTCACTGTGATTATGTTACATCCTGATAGTGTCATTGCAAGTTGAAAATAGTGTATTCAGAAATGCCGTTAGTATTCCTAACCGACCAAACCCCAGAGCCAGCAGTACAACAAACTATAGAGTGTCCACAGTCTCCCTTTGTGATCATGTGGCTCATGCAAAGCAACTGAGTGTTATCATACATGTCTGTAGCTCAGAAAAAGATCACAATTTAGAATTCAAAGTGCAGTTTCCATTGAATTCATGTTGCTCTGCCTCATTGTAAAGTTGAAAATTTTTAAGTCAAGCCATTCTAAGTTGGGACAGTATGTCAAAGTGTTTTTTTCATACTTAAAAATTCCCTCATTTCAAGTATATAAAAATATCATTATAACATTGTGTGGAGGGAAGAGGCCTCACAGTGCTGATCTCAAAAAACTTATCATGGTAATATACTGGTGCGAGAACACATGAATATATGTTATTGCATTGTCTACTTCAATAGATGTATGATTTCACAACTGCCATGCATTATGTTGAGTTCTACAGTATCATCAATTCAGGGATGAAAAGGGAATACATTTTAATTGAAATGGGTTTTCATTTGCTCATAACCACCTAGATCTTAAAGTTATCCTCATTGCATCCTTCTCTTAGAAAGAAAAAGAAAAGAGCTCTGCTTATTCGAAAAGGGTTTTACATGGAACAAATAAAATTGTGGATATAAACTATTTTGAAAAATGCAAGTTGCACTATAAACTCAAGATGTAAGGACTGAACCATAATACAGTATCTTAGTCAATATACCCAGAGAATAATGATCAAGATTAATCCATCAGTGTCACCAATTGTACATGATGCCAAAACATATACAATTGATTGTTCCTACATCTGTTTACAAATATCCAGATGTCTGGAATTAGATAGGCACCTGATTGACTTTTTTTTTTTAACAAAATAATCTGGAGATGTTGGCAATATTGGCAATGTTAGTCAATGCTGGGCCTGACTTTATCCCTTAATGTGGTTCAGATGTTTCCAAGTGTTAACACATTCACTGAATTACACTCACAGAGTTAATGAAAATATTATGATCCCATAAATATAGCAAGTCAAACTAGCACCTTCTTCTCAGTCCTTCTTTTCAAATCAGGAGTGGTGAAGCCCAGCCAGTGGTTCCAACACGTGGATGAATGTGGTGATGGTGGAGCCTGAAATTAGCCGACTCATGGCGTTGCCTGTGGAACTTGGCTTGATGGCTCCCAGCCTGAACAGCTTTCTTGATTTGAATCACTATAGATAGCATGAAAAGTCCCTTTGTTGGATTCTAGTTTTTCTTGGCTTTCAGTAGCACAGCATGAGAGGAATAAAATTTGGCACTCTGCATCTGAGCTGTCATTTGGAAATTTCAGATTTGGATTCTCTTCCCAGCATTTAAACTTCTTAATTCAAACCATACTGTACTCCCTGAGCATGCACGCCTTATCCTCCTGCAGGGAAGGAAAGCGTGAATCCCAAATGGCACTTGGCTCCCCCTAACACCTCAATACCCACCATAGTGACAAGGGGATTTTCCATGACAGCATTCCAGACATCTTCTAAGTGCCTAATTAGCCTATTAAAATTCTATAACTAAAACTTTTAGTGGCCTCTTTTGTTTAAAATGAATCAAACCCAATCACTAAACTAATCTGGACCTGTTGAAATCACTCTGCTCACTACATTTCCACAGGATGACAGACCATTTCTTTACCAGAAAACCGATATAATTCCAAAGAACGTGATTCTTTTCCCGCTGTCCTCTGAAATACATGTACTTGAAACGGTGCTAGTAATTGCTGCCCAGAAAAGAAATCATATTAAAACAACGATGGTAATAAACAACAAAATATCATAATTTTAGTCAAGAAAATATCTATTCCTTTGATTTTTTTTTTCTTCTGTAACAGGAAATGTTCATTTATAGTATAATGATTTCACAGTGGTCTACAGTTTACCTTATTTTAATTAATAAATGGCATGGTTATAGAAAAATCTTCAAATCATAAGTGTACAACTTGAAGTTTTCTTAAAGTAAGACTCCCTCTCAAGAGTCAGCATTTAGATCAAGAAAGAGAAAACTGCAACATTAGAAAGTCTCTCTTTGGGTATTACCTAGTTATGTCCCTCTTTGGGTATTACCTACTTTCAAATTAAACTAAAATCTCCTAACACTATAGATAAGTTTTGATATTTTTTGAACTTGACAACATGTATACTTTTATGACTAGCTTCTTTTGTTAAACATTACTTTTATGACATTTCTGAATGTTCATGAAATTGTTTTTCATTGCTATAGAAAATTCCCTTCTAAGCACATATCATGATTGATTTATCTATTGAATTTTTGGGAGAGATTCTGGTGTGGTTTTGCCCATTATAACAGTGACATTGATTCTTAAACACTAGGCTTTATGCATTTAGGTGGGATCTATAAAGGTTTGAATATGTACATGTTCACCTGCATTAAATAGTGCCATATTGCTTTCCAAAGAAATTTTACCAAATTTGACTTGACAGTGACATTGCAAGAGTTGCAGGTGATCTACACTCTACCAAATCTTACCATAGTCTGTCAATTATTTTTACTATTCTGAAAAATATTTTTTCTAAGTGGTTGAATCTAAATTTCTCTAATGACAAATAAAGTTAATCATCTTTCCAAGTATTATAGTCCTATTGAAGTTCATTGAAGAAGTTCTTGTCTTTTTGCCCACTTTTATTTTTTTTTTCAACTAAGCATGATATAGTCCATATACACTTGTTTAAATTTTTATTTTCTAAACCGGTTTTCTCTTCTGATCAAAATTGATCAGAACATATAGAGAGTTCCTAGGTGTTTTAGTCAATTTTCCACTGCTATGACCAAAGGACCTGACAAGAACAATTTTAGAGAAAGAAAACTTTATTTGGGGCTCATGGTTTCAGAAGTCTCAGTCCAGAGATTGCTGACCCCATTCCTCAAGGCCTGTGGTGAGCAGAGCATCATGGAGGAAAGGCATAATAGCAGGGAAAAGCAGTTGGGGACATGGCACCAGAAAACAGAGTGAGCTCTGCTCAGCAAGGACAAAAGAAATCCCAAAGGTACACTCCCAGGGACCCACCTCCTCCAGCCAAACCCTACCTGCCTACAGTTACCTCCAAGTTAATCTCTATCAAGGGATCAATGTACTGATTAGGTTAGACCTATTATAAGTCAGTCATTTCATTTTTAAACTTTCTTGCATTAATTCACACACCAATTCTTGAGGAACACGTTACATCCAAATCATAACACTAGGATACTTTGCCACTACACATGTACAACCTTCCCAACTGGGCTCATCCTGCCGTCAAATGGTACATTTGTTACCATCAATGAATGTAATTTAATTCATAATTTTCACACAAGCCCATTAGGTTCCACTTTTGGTGTTGCACCTTCTCAGAGTTTTGACCACAGGCCATTTTTGACCACAGAGGACAGTTCATTGTCCAAGAGATCTGTGCTCTACCAGGTCATCCCTCCCTCCCTTTAACCCCTAGGAACTACTATTCTTTTTAATGTCTCTAGAATTTTGCCTTTTCCAGATACCACGTAGTTGGAATTATACAATATGTATCCTTTTCAGATTGGATTTTTCCACACGCAATCTGCTTTTAAGTTTCCTCTATGTCTCTCTTTTATTTTTTTTGAGCTTTAAATTTAAATTTATTTTTAACTGATACACAAAACACAAAAATTGTACATATTTGTGGGGTACCATTTGATATTTCAATACATAATACATTTATAACCTTTCAATCACCTTGAACATATCTCATTTAACATTTCTTCTGAGTAAAACATTAAAAATCCTTTCTTCTAGCTTCGTGAAACACACAGCACATTATCAATATCTATAGTCACCCTACAGTGAAATTGCACATCAGAACTTCTTACTCTATCCAACTATAACTTAGTACCCGTTAATTGACCTCTCCCTATCACCTGAACTCTCTCTAGTCTCTATTAACTATCATTCCCCTCTCAACTTATATGAGATCAGATTTGTTTATATTCCACATATGGCTTATTTCTTTTTTGTTTGTTTGTTTGTTTCCATATAACTTTTATTTCAGCTCAGAAAAGTAAAACAGGTAGTTATATAACAAGATCACATAAGTTAGGAGAGCACCCTACAGCTTCTGTAACTTCAACAGTCCCTTTCCCTATATGTGGGAGAGCATGATTCAATGGAAGTGTAAAATAACTATTTGTTTTAAGAATTAAATTATTAGAAAATACGTTTTTTAAAATTATTTATCTATTATTTAAATTTTTACAGACTGCATTTGGATTCATTGTACACAAATGGGATACATCACTTCCTTTCTATGATTGTGCATGATGTAGATTCACACGATTTGTGTAATCATACATGTCCGTAGTGTAATGATGTCTGTCTCATTCCACCATTTTTCACACACCCCTCCCTCTCATTTCCTTCTACATAATCTAAAGTTCCCCCATTCTTCTCTCACTCCCAACCCCCCCCCACCCCCATTATATATCATCATTCACTTATCACGGAAAACATTTGACCTTCGGCTTTTTGGGATTGGCTTATTTCACTTTGCATGATATCTCCAGTTCCATCCATTACTCTGCAAATGCCATAATATTATTATTCTTTATGGCCGAATAATATTCCATGGTGTATATATACCACAGTTTCTTTATCCATTCATCTGTTGAAGGGCATCTAGGTTGGTTCCACAATCTAGCTATTGTGAACTGAGCTGCTAAAAACATTAATGTGGCTGTATTACTGTAGTATGCTGATTTTTAAGTCCTTTTGGTATAAACCAAGGAGTGGGATAAGTGGGTCAAAAGGTGGGTCCATTCCAAGTTTTCTAGGATTCTCCACACTGCTTTCCAGAGCGACTGCACCAATTTGCAACTCCACTAGCAATGTAAAATGTGCCTTTCACTCCATATCCATGACAACATCTATTATTGTTTGTGTTCTTGATACTAGCCATTCTAATTGGAGTAAGATGAAAACTTAGAGTTTTTTCATTTGCATTTCTCTAATTACTAGAGATGTTGAACATTTTTTAATATATTTATTAGTTACCTGTATGTTCTCTTCCGTAAAGTGTCTGTCAAGTTCCTTGGCCCGTTTATTGATTGGGTTCTTTTTATTTTTGGTGTAAAGTTTTGTAAGTTCTTTATAAATTTTGGAGATAAGTGCTCTATCTGAAGTGTGTGTGGTAAAGATTTTCTCCCACCCTGTAGGTTCTCTCTTCACATTCTGGATGGTGTCCTTTGCTGAGAAAAAGCTTTTTAGTTTGAGTTCATCCCATTTATTGATTCTTGCTTTGATTTCTTGTGTGTTGGGGGTCTTGTTGAGGAAGTCTGATCCCAAGCCAACATGATGAAAATTTGGATCTACTTTGTCTTCTATTAGGTGCAGGGTCTCTGGTATAATTCCTATGTCCTTGGTACATTTTGAGTTGAGTTTTGTGCAGGGTGAGAGATAGAGGTTTAATTTCATTTTACTGCATATGGATTTCCAGTTTTTCCAGCACCATTTGTTGAACAGGCTATCTTTTCTCCATTGTATGTTTTCAGCCTCTTTGTCTAGTATGTGGTGGCTGTATTTATGTGGTTTTTTCTCTGTATCTTTTATTCTGTACCATGGGTCTGCCTGTCTATTTTGGTGCCAATACCATGCTATTTTTGTTACTATTGCTCTGTAGTATAGTTTAATGTCTGGTATTGTGATACCTCCTGTTTCACTTTTTCTACTCAGGATTGTTTTGGCTATTTGAGGTCTCTTGTTCTTCCAGATGAAGTTCATGATTGCTTTCTCTATTTCTATGAGGAATGTCATTGGGATTTTAATTGGAATTTCAATGACTCTGTATAGTGCCTTTGGTAGAATGGGCATTTTGACAATGTTAATTCTGCCTATTCAAGAACATGGGAGATCTTTCCATCTAAGAAGGTTTTCTTCAATTTCTTTCTTTAATGTTCTGTAGTTTTCATTGTAGAGGTCTTTCACCTCTTTTGTTAGATTGATTCCCAAGTATTTTATAATTTTTGAGGTTATTGTGAATGGAGTAGTTTTCCTAATTTCTCTTTCAGAGGATTCCTCACTTATGAATAGAAATGCATTCGATTTATGCATATTGATTTTTATATCCTGCTACTTTGCTGAATTCATTTATTAGTTCTAGAAGTTTTCTAATGGAGTTTTTTGGATCTTCTAATTACAGGATCATGTCATCAGAAAATAGTGACAGCTTAAGTTCTTCTTTTCCTATTTGTAGTTCTTCAATTTCTTTGGTCTGTCTAATTGCTCCGGCAGGTGTTTCAAGGACGATGTTGAATAGAAGTGGTGAGAGAGGGCATCCCTGTCTTGTTCCAGTGTTTAGATTTAGTTTTTCTCCATTAAGAATGATGTTGACCATGGGCTTAGCATAGATAGCCTGTACAATGTTGAGGTATGTTCCTACTATTCCTATTTTTTCTAGTGTTTTTAAACATGAAGGGGTGCTGTATTTTATCAAACACTTTCTCAGCATCTATTGAAATAACCATGTGATTCTTAACTCTTAACTTTTTGATGTGATGAATTACATTTATTGATTTCCAGATGTAGAACCAACCTTGCAACCCTGGGATAAACCCCACTTGATCACGGTGCACTATCTTTGTAATATATTTTTGCATGTGATTTGCCAGTATTTTGTTAAGGATTTTTGTATCATCAGGGATATTGGTTCATCAGGATATTGGTCTAAAGTTTTCTTTCCTTGATGAGTCTTTGTCTGGTTTCAGTATCAGAGTGATACTAGCCTCATAGAATGAATTTGAAAGGGTTTCCTCCTTTTTTATTTACTGGAATACTTTGAGGAGTATTGGTATCAGTTCTTCTTTAAAGGTCTTGTAGAATTTAGCTGAGAATCTATCTGGTCCTGGGCTTTTCTTGGTTGGTAGGATTTTGATGGCTTCTCCTATTTTGGTGCTTGAAATTGATCTATTTAGATTGTGTAGGTCTTCCTGATTCAGTTTGGGAGGATCATGTGTCTCTAAAAATTTGTCAGTGTCTTCGATATTTTCTGTTTGTTTGGGGTTTAGATCTTCAAAGTAGCTTCTAATTATCTTATGTATTTCAATGGTGTCTGTCATGATCTTTCCTTTTTCATCATGAATTCTAGTAATTTGAGTTTTCTCTCTCCTTCTCTTCCTTAGTGTGACTAGTGGTTTATTAATTTTGTTTACTTTTTCAAAGAACCAACTTTTTGTTATGTAAATTTTTTGAGTTGTTTGCCTTGTTTCAATTTCATTGATTTCAGTTCTGATTTTAATGATTTCCTGTCTTCTACTAGTTTTGGTATTGATCTGTTCTTCTTTTTTCTAGGGCTTTGAGATGCAATGTTAAGTCATTTAGTTGTTGACTTTTTATTTTTTAAATGTATGAACTCAGTGCAATGAACTTTCCTCTTAGTACTGCTTTCAGAGTGTCCTAGAAATTTTTATATGTTGTGTCATTGTTCTCATTTACTTCTAAGAATTTTTTTTTTTATTTCTTTCCTGATGTTTTCTGTTATCTTTGTATCATTCAATAACATATTATTTAGTCTCTGGGTATAGGAGTAGTTTTTGTTTGTTATTTTATCATTGATTTCTAATTGTATTCCATTATGGTTTGATAGGGTACAAGGTAGTATCTCTAATTTTTTTGTATTTACTAATGGCTTCTTTGTGGCATAGTATATGGTCTATTTTGGAGAAGGATCCATGAGATGCTGATAAGAAAATATATTCGCTCGATGATGGAAGAAATACTCTGTAAATGTCCATTAAGTCTATATCATTGATTGTATTATTTAGTTCTACAGTTTCTTTGTTCAGTTTTTCTTTTCATCCAGTGGTGAGAGTGGTGTGTTAAAGTCCCCCACTATTATTGTGTTTTGGTCTATTTGATTCTTAAAATTGAGAAAGATTTGTCTTATGTACATAAATGTTTCATTGTTTGGGGCATAAATATTTAAAGTTGTTATGTATTGCTGTTTTATGCTTTCCTTAATCAGTATGAAATGTCCTTTTTTATCCATTCTGACTAACTTAGATTTGAAGTCCACTTTATCTGATATGAGGATGGAGATCCCTGCTTTTTTACTGGGTCCATGTGCATGGTATGTTTTTCCCCATCCTTTCACCTTTAGTCTGTGGATCTTTTTCTATGAGATGATTCTCTTGAAGGCAGCATATTGTTGGGACTTTCTTTTTAATCCAGTTTGCCAGTCTATGTCCTTTGATTACTGAGTTTAGGCCATTGATATTCAGAGTTATTATTTTGATATGACTTGTATTCCTAGTCATTTTGGCTTATTTTGGGTTTTTAACTTGACTTGGTTTCTCCTTTGATTGGTTTTTCCTTTAGGGTAGTTCCTCCCTTTGCTGACTTGTATTGTTGTTTTTCACTTCCGTAGGGCAGACTTTCTCTTTGTAAGTTTTTTTTTAACTTTTGTTTATCATGGAAAGATTTTTTTCATCACCAAATCTGAAGGTTAGTTTTGGGTACAGGATTCTTGGTTGGCAACGGTGTTCTTTCAGAGCTTGAAATATATTGTTCCAGGCCCTTCTTGCTTTTAGAGTCTGGGCTGAGAAATCTGCTGATATCCATATTGGTTCCCCTTATATGTAATCTGACTCTTTTCTCTCACAGCCTTTAAAATCCTATCTTTATCTTGTATGTGAGGTATTTTCATTATAATGTGTCTTGGTGTGGATCTGTTGTAATCTTGTGTACCTGGTGTTCTGTAAGCCTCTTGTATTTGATTTTCCATTTCATTTTTCAAGTTTGGGAAATTTTCTAATATTAATTTGTTGAACAGGTTGTTCATTCCTTTGGTTTGTATCTCTGTGCCTTCCTCAATCCCAACAATTCTTAAATTTCGTCTTTTCATGATATTCCATAATTCTTGGAGGTTCCATTCATGACTTCTTAACATCGTCTCAGTTCGTTCAACTATATTTTCAAGATAAAATATTTTGTCTTCATTGTCTGAGATTCCGTCTTCCAGGAGATCTGGTCTGTTGGTGATGCTTTCTATTGAGTTTTTAATTTGATTTATTGTTTCTTTCATTTCAAGTATTTCTGTTATTTTGTTTGTTTGTTTGTTTGTTTGTTTCAGAATCTCTATCTTTATTGAAGTGTTCTTTTGCTTCCTGCCTTTGCTCTTTTAACTGTTTACTGGAATGCTCATGCATTGCCTACATTTGCTCTCTTGTCTTTTGCTTCACAGATCATTTTAATCATGCAGATTCTAAACTCTTTTTCTGTCATTTCTACTGCCATGCCGTCATTGGATCTATCAAAATAGCATCTTGGTTTGTTAGGCTGGGATAAAGGGCATAGATAGAGAGCTATGGGATAACAGACACTCCACCACAGATGCAGAGTATGAAAAAATCTGTGACCCTTCCTCTAGCCATGTTAGGGAAAGCTTACTGGGGAGACTAGATTTCTATCCTTGCAGTACAATAAGACTCCCATGGAGAAGGTATCAAAAAGGTGAAAATAAAGACTTTCAGCATTGCCCAACAGTGTTGAGGTAAAGCATCTGTCCACCTGGCTAAGTTGTCAAATGGACCATATATAGAAAGGAAACCTGGTGTCCCCAACTCTTCCAGTCATGGAGATATCAAAGGAACCCTGAGTCAATAATTGTGCCCTCAACTGGAGAAATGAGAAGCTCTTCCACTCTCAGGTTTCAATAGTGATCAACTAGGGAACTTGAATTTGTCCCTCCCACCAGGGTGGCAATTTCCTCTCTTCCTTTGTAAGAGAAGCAGGAGAAATTCCAACTAAAACAGGTTGAATACTAGCTAAAGGTTTATGATATAATAACCAAAATATCTTGACTTTAATAAAAATTCCTTCATCATCCCAAGAACCAGGAAAATCTCTAACTGAAAGAAAAATACATAATTTATATTTTTCCACATTGAGGTGACAGGTGTTTCAGGAAAAAAAAAAAAAAGATTTTAAAGCAAACATCATTAAAATGCCTTGTGGAATAATTACAAACCCTCTTGAAACAAAGAGAAAGTCTCAGCAAAGAAGTGGAAGATTGAAGAAAGAACCAAATGGGAAACTTGAGAACTAAAAAAGTACATCTGAAATTTTAGAAAAACCCAACAAGTGAATTGACAGTAGCATCAAGAAGAAAGAAGAATCTGTGTCCCTGAAGATAAAGTGAAAAAATTACCCGATCTGAACAACAGAAAGAAAAATGCTGTGAGAAAATAATAATGAACAAAGTCTTAGTGCTCTGTAAAACTGTAACAAAGTATGTGACATTGGAGTCATCAGAAACCTAGAGAGAAGAGGAGATGGAATAAAAAAGTACTCAAAGAAATGATGACAGAATATGTCCTAAATTTGACAAAAAAAAAAAAAAAGAAAAAAAAAAAAAGACGTAGATTCAAGGAGCAAAAACACCTGAAACAGAATCATCTAACAAAGTACATATCAGGAGCAGTCATAGTGCAACATCTGAAAATTGAAGACAAAAACGTGATTAAATAAAAATCATGAAGGTAGAGAAAGAGTAGACACCTAAAAAGAAAAGTAATTCAAACAAAAGAGGATTTCTCATTGGAAATTCTAGAGACCAGTGAAAAGAGATGCATTTTTTCCAAGCCCAAAAGAGAAATCTTATTGGTCCATGTCCTGACATCTTTCAAAAGTTTCTCCAGGAATAAATGGGAAAGCATGGCATTCTTAAAATGAGCAAAACTACAAATTGTCATCACCAGACCTACCCATAGTCAATGATTAAAGGGAGTTCTCCAAACAAGAGACTTTTGAGAGAAGGAACTTTGGAATAGCAAAAAGGAAGAAATGAAACAAAAATATGGATAAATACAATAGACTTTCCTCCTCTAGTTCTTTTAAAAGATTAAATACAGTCCATTCTTCTGTCTGTCCTACTCACTTTTCTCTATCCTCCTGGCTTTCCACTCTCTCTAGCGCGTGCCCTTTCTTTTCTTTCTATTTTCCTCTCATTTTCTCTCTTACCCTGCAGGGAGACACTGTGTTTGCTTAATAAATTCCCTTATGTAAAAAAAAATGAAATGAGAAGTTGTACCCCATTTGTGTACAATGAATCAAAAATTAAACAAAACAACCACACAAATCATTGTTGAATATATTTTATTTTATATAATAAAAAAAAGAAAAAAGAAATAATAAAAGATTAAATACACAAATGATAAACATCAATTGACAAAGGTCTAGCTTGACACACGGAGTAGAAAACAGAGAAGACACAAACTACCCATTTCAGGAAAGAAGCAAGGACAAGCTTCTGCAGATACTGAACATGAATTTCACAACTTGTAGAAAACGGACCAATTTTTCAAAAAGAAAAGAAAAAAGTGTAATGAAAAATACACACAAAGAGTAATTCAAATAACCCTGTAAAAAGAGGAAATTGAATCAGGAAGGATGTAGGTTTTAGTTTGTAGAAAATGATATTTTTTCCTAGGTTTTTCAATTTTTTGAACATTGTGGGATGGAAATGTTCTGAATGTGGACTGTGCCAATGTCAATACTTAGACAGAGATAGTGTGTAGTTTTGCAGTATTTTGCCATTGAGGAAAACTGGCTAAAGTATAGGTGGACTTTTTTATGTTTTTTCTAGATTTCTTTTTTCATAATAAGTGTTGTATTTAGTGTTTTTAAGCCATTTTGAATTTGACAACAGAGATATTTCAGCAGCTAAAGGGTATTTTGCAATATTGTTCCTGTCCCATTTTATCTTCTTTCTGAGATTCGGAAAATGCATGCACTAGAGCTCACAGCTATATCTCATGAATCTAATATGCTCCCTGTAGTTTTCTTTTTTCTTTTTCTTTTATTTTCTTTTTTCTTTTTCCTTTTTTTTTTCTCTCTCCCTCTCTGTCTGTTTCCATTCTGTTTTGGTCTAGATATTTTCTATTCATCTACTTTCAGGTCATTAACACTCTTTTCTTCTTTTCTCTTTCTAATCTATTAGTATGATCTTTAAAAATACTTTAAATAATCTTTGAATTTCATTTTTTTTTAAATTTTAAAAACTAAAAATACCCACTTGTCCTCCGTCCATCAAATATCTTGAGTCTATATCATTATAGACTCCATACATGGTAAATTTGTGTATTTTTAAAATCTATTTCACTATCTTTTTTTTTTCAATTTTCTTACTGTATTATCTGATAAGATCAATATCTGGATTACCTGATTCTCTACCTATTATCTGTTTTCCCCTTAATTTTGAGGAGCCTTTTCCCCCCCTTTTTCATACTTGGCATTTTTCTTAGACACTCTGCGTGACCTACTTTTCTTCAAAGGGTGTTCACTATCTGCTTTGCAAGACAGATACAGAGAGGCTGATCATTTTAATTCAATCAGAAGTTAAACTACACTCAGTCTGAGATTCAGATTTTGCAATGTTCTCACTACTCTGAATCTCCCTGCTTGTGGAATTCTAGCTTAGATCCTGTGGGTATTATGCACAGGGGCTCCTGACCCTAAAAAATCCTAAACACTAATCATTGTCTCCTCAAAATCTTGACATTCTGAAACTTTTTATTTTTTAAAAGCTTTCTCCTCGGTTTTTAAATTTTGAACTGTAAAGATTCAAATATAGGCAAATGTCCTCAGGGAGAATTCTGTCAGAAGTTTCAGCTCAAATCTCTGTGTCTTCACAGTAGAACTCCAGCCCTTAAAAATCTCAATCTGTTTCTGCATCCCTGCCAGCTTCTCTGATAGCAATATTCTCACCAGCATTTCTGAAAACACATTTCTGAAATGTCCCAACCCAGAAAACATTGCTAGAATCTCAAACTCTCCCAAGAAAAGACAATCCCAATCTTACAGAAAGTTGTAGCTGTTAAAAACAGCTGGTATTGGTTTATTATCAAATGTCATCTCAATCCTGAATATACTCCCCTAGGTTGCCAAAGGACACTTTAAAAAACCTAACTATGTTCCAATCTATAGTACTGAGACTAAATTGGCTTAAATCAGTGGTAGGGTGCATGATCATAATTAGTATCCCCCAGATCTCTAGCTGGTTTGAGCTCTTTTCCTTTTCTCAGCTCATCTCTCTGTCCTCCACTTTCTGTCTTCCTGTTCCAGTTGGTGACAGCCTCCGCTCTTGGCTCCAGGACTTTTCCATCCCACCCATTCCAATGGCTAAGCACACTTTACACCATGCCTGAGGTAAAGCCGGCTTGAGCACAAACCTCAGTTGAACTAATTCTCCAACCTTCTCAGAATGACTTTTACTCACACATGGTGTGTTTTCCTTGTAGTTCTGGTCCCAGTTATTGTTCTCTGCTGAGTTAAACTACTACAGGACTCCCTGCTCACATCCTTGTCAGTAGGGGATGCCCCTGGAGATGTCTGAAACTGCAAGGAATACTGAACCCTATCTGGGCACTTTTTTCTTTCCTATACATATATACTGATGATGAAGTTCAACTTATAAACTAAGCAAAAAATGAGATTAGTATCTATAACCATTTAATAAAGTAATTATAATACACTATAAAATGCTTTGTAAATATGATCCTGGACAATATTTCATTGTGCTTATATACCTTCTTTCTCTTTCTTTCTCTCCCCCGCAGAGTAACTCACTACTCTACCTATCTTTCCTCTTCTGATTCACCATAGGTAATTTAACCATAGGAAGTAAACCCTCAGTTCAGGGCAGATGTACACTATTTGGTTATATTTTGCCTCCCTCATTAAACATTAAGTGATAGACTTTACTGCTCATTGACACCAAAAAAACAAACTGAAAACAGGGGACAAAATACCAAAATATTGAAATTTTGTGGTAGCATGTAAAGCAAAAACATTTATTGAGTGGTTCAGAGAAAGAAGGAGAGACTGAAAAACGTAAGACTCACAGAGTACCGTCATCCCTCACGTGAGTGTGCCGAGAGACCTGAAGAGAAGGAAGTGTTGAGCCTCCCATGAGAAAGAGGTAGTACCTCCTGCCTACCTGCATTGAGCAAGGGAAGTGGAATTTTCTTTCCTCAGAATTAAACTGGAGATCCAACATGGTGGCACATACCTGTAATCCCAGTGGCTCAGAAAGCTGAGGCAGAAGGACTTCAAGTTCAAAGACAGCCTCAGAAATTTAGCAAGACCATAAGTAACTTACCAAGATCCTGTCTCAGACTTCAGACAGAGCACTAATCTCAAGAATTGTTAAGAACTCAGAAAATGAAACACCAAAAATACAAATAACCCAATCAATAAATGGGCCAAGGAACTGAGCAGACACTTCACAGAAGAAGATATACAATTGACCAAGAAATATGTGAAAAAGTGTTCAACATCTCTAGTAATTAGAGAAATGTTAATCAAAACTACCCTAAAATTTCATATCACTCCAATTAGAATGGCTATTATCAAGAGTACAAACAACAATAGGTGTTGGTAAGGACGTGGGGAAAGAGTTACACTCATATACTGCTGGTGGGGTTGCAAATTGGTGCAGCCACTCTGGAAAGCAGTATGGAGACTCTTCAGAAAACTTGGAATGGAACCACCATTTGACCCAGCTATCCCACTCCTCAGTTTATACCCAAAGGACTTAAAATGAGCATACTACAGTGATACAGCCACATCAATGTTTATAGCAGCTCAATTCACAATAGCTAGATTGTGGAACCAACTTAGATGCCCTTCAACAGATGAATGAACAAAGAAACTATGCTGTATATGCACAATGGCATATTATTCAGTCATAAAGAAGAATAAAATTATGGCATTTGCAGGTAAATGAATGGAGTTGGAGAATATCATGCTAAGTGAGATAAGTCAATTCCCCAAAAAACAAAGGGGAAATGTTTTCTCTGATAAGTGGATGCTTATGCATAATGGGAGGGCAGGGAGTAAGGGAAGAATAGAGGAACTTTGGATTGCATAGAGGGAAATGAGGGAAGGGGAGGGGACAAGGGAAAGGAAAGATGGTGGAATGAGACAAACATCACTACCCTATGTACATGTATAATTACACAAATAGTGAATCTCTACATTGTGTACAGAAAAATGAAAAGTTGTACTCCTTTTGTGTACATTGAATGAAAATGCATTATTCTGTCATGTATAACTAAATAGAACAATTAAAAAAAAGTTATACAAAGAAAAAAAAAGGTTTTGAGATGGGGCTCAGTGGTTAAGTGTTGTTGGGTGCAATCCCCAGTACCAAAACCAAAAGACAAGCAAACAAAAACAGACTTAACCTGGAACATTGGCTATTCCTCCCACCAGCTTTCAGAAAACTGAGATTTCACCATTACCTTTCCTTGTTCTCCAGTTTTTTGATGCAGAAGCTCTACACCACTGACTCTCCTTATTAAGTATTCATTTACTCACTGTGGGGCTGAGAACTTCTCAGCCTCCATAATCATAGAAGATGATTCCTTATAATGAATCTACCTATTGATCTCTATCCTCTGTTTCTTATTTTTTTCTGTTTCTAGGAAACAGAACTCACTAACAATGAGTGTTCCTTAACTCTTTCTGATAATTTTCTGAAACCAATACTTCATTCATCTGTGCTTTCATTGGTTTATTTTGATTTTTATGTGATGCAAAACTGAAATATAATTAATCCTGTGGAACTAACTGCTTAAGGAGGCTGATAAGTATAGTTTTGTTTGTTTTCCTATAATTTTTCTCATTCAAGAATAGGGAACATTTTTGTGCTTTCTGCTCAAGCAAGATGTGTAATAAGGTAGAAAACAGAAATTATTCATAAGATAAGTCTCTTTAAGGCATCTGTTTTTCTCAGAATCTGAAGACACTGCAATTACACTGAATATTCTATAAGGGATAAAGAAGCATAAATTATATTTATTTATTTATGTATTTATTTATTATTTATTTTTGATGGTACTGGGGATTTAACCCAGAGGCACTTTCTGCTTAGCTACATACCCAGCACTTTTGTTTTTAATTTATTAAAGAAAGGATATCACTAAATTACTGAGGATGGTCTTGAACTTCTGATGCCACTGCTTCAGCCTCCTGAGTACCTAGGATTATAGGCCTGCACCACTGAACCCAGCAAGAAGCAGAAACATTTTGAAGTGAGATGAGAGCTTTCTAATCAAGAAATGTCTGTTTTATTATTTGTTCCACTATTTTCCTGCCTTTGTCTTGAGAAGGAATAGCATCAAGAAGAATATTTATTTGCAACCAAGCTCATCAATGATTCTCAAACTCCAGGTGAGGCACAGAACTAGCAAAGGCAGCAGGCCTGAGGGAATGTTGGATCAGCAGGTTCTCTGTGGCAGCTGATGCAGACAGGCGACCATGAACTGAAGGTGCTTCTGCACTGTATTAGTCTATTCAATGATTGTGCTATCTTGGAGAGCAAAGGGACCTTTGGGGAAAAAATGAGATCATCTCCCATGGCCACACATCAAGTTGGGAACCCACAGTATAACCCATGTGATGTAAGACCAGGGAGTACTGTACCACATGATGCATGTCAGGATTCATGAACTGAATTCATATTCGCATTACAGCCTATTCCCCACAGAAACGTGATCTGAAAAATAAATGTGTTCTTGTGTTTCACAACTTTGGATTTAGTTATTTTAAGCATGTCTTCAAATGACTAGAAACACAACAGAGCTATTGAGGACTACTGATTAGTTAAACTAGATTGTGCTGGTTGGGTCTCAAAAAAGACTGATGATGACACATAATGCTCACATAATCAGGCCCCAAAGTTAACAATCCATCGATAAATTAATTAAAGTTCAGTTTTCTAAGGATCATCATATTTCAATCTTTCTGAAAACTAGGAAGCGGTACAATATTTGGCTTATTCTTGGTCAGATGTTATTATCATTATGTGCATGGGATATTTACAGAACACTTAATATAAGCTTTGGAACTAGAACTACAAACAATCATCTGCATGGACATTTGTAGAAAATGAATGTGTAGATTATAAAAAACAATGGTGTCCCTAGAAGGTCAGAAAAAAGACCTCAAATTCCAGGAATTCACATATTTATATTATCACTGCCATGAAAGTAAGCTTTCTTTTTGTTCCAGATAAGGAAAAATAATAGATTCACAAATTTACTTTCTGATAACTTTTCTGTCATTTCTGGTTTTCAGGGAACTCAACTTTTGTTATAACTGCTGGTGACAAGCAATCTGTTAACTTCTCAGATTTAAAGTGTCCAAGGAAGGTTTGAGGATTTGAATTCTTTTTTCCTCTGACCCCAAGCAAAATTTGTAATCCCAAAGGACACTATTTAATATTCCAGAAAGAACAATGAAAAAGGCAGAGAGAGAGAGAGAGAGAGAGAGAGAGAGAGAGAGAGAGAGGGAACACAGAGAACAACAAAATAAAACAAAATTCTGGAATTGTAGAATGGTGCTTCACACACAAGTACTCATACAGTAAAGATTTAAGGGTGCCTGTTTTTTTATGCTGGGGGCTGGGTGCATACCAGTGAAACACTCAGAAAACAATCACTTCTGTTGAACTCATTTTCTAGGGTGCCTGTGAGGTTGGGTGGGGAAGATGAGTCATAGGATAAATGAAAAATGAAAATGTGTAGTGTTCCCCCAAATTCAATGGCAGAAAGCAAAATAAAATAGGAATCAGAGTATGAGAGAAAAAGGATTGAAGTCTTGCTACTGCTAAAGCAGAATACCATAACAATGTAAGCTTATTTCTCACAATTCGGGAGTTTGGAACACCTAACATCAAGGCACCAATCAATTTAGGATCTGATGGGGTCACATTTCCAATTTCATTAAATAACGATCTTCTTGCCTTATCTTCACATGATAGAAATGAAAAGTGAATCTCTCCTAGGCCTTTTATATGGTCACCAATCCCCTCAGAAGGGCCTCAATTCCAAATATTATCATTCTAAGGACTACATAGAAACTTATGAACTTTAGGGGAACACAGCATTCAGGAGATAGCATAAAAATTGGTTTGTACTTTTAGATCATAGAGCATCCTCAAATGTCCTTGAGGTCAAAATATAACTGATACTGAAACAAACAAATAAACAAACAAACAATAACAGGAAGACCTGAGGTCACAGAACGAAAGCACAACACAGACATGAATTTGTAGGTCAAAGAGGTAAAGGTGGAGAGGCAACCACGTGGGGACCTGAAGGCCCTTCTTTGTTAACTTTTACCTTGAGTTGGACAGAAAGTCTTGGAGACCTCTAACTGATCGAAATAGGTTTGTAAAGAAAAACTGTGTGGGGCTAAGAATAGATCACAGGTATGGGGATGGTGCAGGGGTAGGAGTTGATTGACTGGAACACAGGGCTTATGGAGGAAGAAATGAAGCCTTTGGTTGGAACCTGGTAGAATCTGAAAGTTTGCTTGTACATTTTGACATTAGATGAGGAAGAACCTGAGGAGTTGAGGTTTACTTCTCTTGAAGAAAATAAATGCCAGGCCTAGAATTCAGGAGACTGGTTCAGGCCAGATATAAAAATTGATGAGTAGTCAGTGGCCAAGGTATTTAAAACTATGTGAGGGAAAGGGAGAATAAAAAAGATAAGAAAAAGAAAAGGGAGAATTGAAACTTGTTTTTAATTCAATTAGGTTAAAATTTAAGGTCTATTGTCAGTAATTTCTTTACTTGTTTCATTCAGGAACACTAAACTTGACTAAGTGGCAGGCATTATAAAGAAACTGGAAATTTATTAGTCAGCTTATTTATTTAGAGTAGAGGAAAGAAAGTAAAATCATCATCATTGTCATCTTAGAAATTTATATGAAGGTTGTTTAAAAGATGGAAATAAACTTTAGTAGAGGTCATTGTTAGAAAGGTGCTTGACCAGTATTAGAAGGGATACCTGAAAATTAAATATATAATATCATCTAATGATGGTGCTAACAAGAGTAATAATATCAATGACAATAGCAGCTAATCTTCCCGTGGTGTGAGAGAGAGAAGTCATCCTGGTAATTCCAGGTGGAGATATGATGAGTTTTGATACCTTGAATTTGAGGTATTTTGGGATTTTACTTGAGGAACATGAAGTGGTACATGAATGAAAAAACCAGGCTTCAAACAGACTTAGAGTGGAACAAAAATAGGTCATCCATAGAACCATGAGGAAGACCTACATTTAAGAATTTCAAAAGAAGCTCAGCAAAGAATAGTCAGAAAAGCAAGTGGAAATAAGGGAACTTTAACAGTGGCTAAGCAACCAAAAAGAAGCATGAGAGGACTAGATCATGTCCAGTGTGATAAGAGCTGAAATTTGCCAATTGAATTGACCATAAGGACATTATTGGCAATATCTGCCAAAGCAATTTCAATAGAGTCAAGACAGAAGCTCTAATACAATGAACTAAAGGGCAAATGAGAAGCTAAGAGTCAGGGAGTTGACTAAAAGCCTGTCTGAGGAAGGAAGGAGGATGGAACATCAATCATTACAGCGAGGGTTAGGGTCTGGTGTGACTGTTCCTGGCGTTTAAGGATCTAGGGAAGGTGAAGAAAAGAAGGCATTAGCAAATCTAAAGCTTTGAAGTAACTTTCCAATCTTTTCTTCCATCTACGTGAGAATGACTAAAAAACGTGTAACTCTAATATCTAATTGTCCAGCTTAAATACAGGCTTTGAATTATAATTATCTGCCCATTGTCTCGTCTGGAGACTATATACATCATTCAATCAAAAACTCTAGTGTTAAAAAACTACAAAAAGTTTTAATTTTGCAGGTTAAAGCTGTTGCTCTTCTTGTGTTGGTGAATCCAACACCTATCCCGTCACTCATTCCCGAACTTGAATGAATGACAGTCTGCTCTCTCCCATTCTCTCCTTTCCTCCTCGAAACAACAAAAACTATGAAATTACCACCTGCCGTGTTTTGAGATTGATTCTCTTTTCTCTGGCAGTAATCTGGATGAAGTCATAATGATCTGTATTCCAGTCTCCTCAGACAATCTCTGAGTGCCTGTACTCTGAGTTTCTCTAACCTACGATATATTTACTTTTCCATTATTAAAAGCATTTTGTGAAAACATAAGTTTCATTAAGTGTCTTACCCGATAACATGGATAACGTGTTAACATAACATAACCTGTTAACATAACATGTTATGGATAACCTGGTAACCATAGAACTAGAAAAATTTAATCACTGACTTTTTTTTTTTTTTTTTCACAGCTAGGAATGGAGACAAGGTAGGAAGGATGGGAAATGAGGAGTGAGACCATATGAAAATATGCATCTAAGTAAAGTCTTATGTAGTAAAACAAGTTAAGGCATTTTTTTTTTCGCAATTCAGAACAGTCAGAGTGGGAGAAGAAACAAGATGATGGGGAAAAAAAGAGAAGTGACTGTACATAGGAAAACTGAAGGTAAAGACAATCCAATAATGGTGTTTAAGAGAGGAATGAGGTGACCCAAATTCTGTATCATCAAGGCTGAAGGTGGGAAGCTGGTAGGAAATAAATAAGAAGACTGAAAGAGAATCACAGTGAGATTAGAAGATTTAAACAAAATCAATATTATACCAAATTCACATTTTGCTAAAACTTTATTTTTTTTTATATTTTTATATCTTGTATTTTTTTATTATATTGCCAGTATTACCAAAGTTTAGGTGCTACACACTTAATAGTCATTTATTTGAAATATGTCATGAATTTTTTACCCCTATAAATATAAAATCTTTCTGTAAATTTTGCATTTTCTCATTGTCTTGCATACAGAAGTGTGGTAAGGAATATTTGTATCCACTCCCACCACACTCTCTCAATATCTCTGATCTAACCAACCATGGAAGATATTACATTCAAAAAGAGGCCCACAACAGTTACACATTGAACACAACATGTGACCCATATCCTCGTCAGTTTCCCATTTTCTGCTCTGTTTGTCTTGTTTTTGGAAAAATCTTGTGACGACTCCTAAGTTCTTAGAGTCATTTCACTTTGTTCTTTCTAGGCAATGGCTCTGTTGCTTCTTGGAACTTTCATTCTTACAATTCTGAATGACAAGAGTATCTACTGAAACAAATTGACAAATACCACATTATTGGTAAAACACTAAAAGCATTTGTGTTAAAGTCAGAAAAAGTTATTTTTATGCAACATAAATATTATACATGAAGTTCTAGCCAATGAAGTAAGAAAATAAGCAAATGTAGGCAATTTTAGGATTGAACAGGAAAAACTTACCTTGCTATTAGAAGATAGGTCATGTTTATGATCCATGAGCATTTATAGGTTAAAAGTGATGACTAATACTACAGTTCAGCAAGAATTCCTTTTACATTATCAATATATTTAACTGAACAAAAGAAGATTAGAAAATATGATTTAAAATAGCATCTTTTCACAATAATAAAACATCTGAAAATCAACTTTTGAATAAATTTAACAGAAGAAATATGTTTTCTCTGAAAAACAGAAGATAGTTTTATATAATTAAATCAAGTAAAATGAGTTTATTAAAAAATGATTAACATTAAAATATAGCATTTTCCCAAATCAACATATAAATTTAATTGCAATTCCAATTCATAGTCCAATAGGGGTTTGTTACTGTACTTGAACTGATTCTAAAGTTCAAGCAGACAGAATTAAGGCTACTAAAAAACCCTTAAGAGAACATAGATATAACATTGATGCTGCAGTATTTCAAAGTTTATAATATATACATATATGTATACATACATATACATGTATGTATATATACTTAAAACAACATTGTATTGATTCAGTATAAACAGATAGTGAGACAAAATAAGGAATCCAGAAGTAGAATCATGCATATATAAAGTATTACTATTTGGCAGGTGGCATAAAAGTGCTGTGAAAGAATGGGTAGACTGTGAGGTGGCAAAATGGGAAATAATTTTTCTATAGGATAGAATGTCAACTTTTACTTATGTCATAAAAGTAAATATCAAACTAAAAATATAAATCTGAAAAGTAAAATTTAAAATTTCTAAAAGATAATATAGAAAAGCATTTTTATCATCTCAAGTAGAGCGATTTCATTTATAAAACTCACAAAGCACAAATCATAAAAGACTAACTGTATTGAACCACACTAACATTGTTGAGATTTTTATGAAAATAAACAGTATGCTTGGTACTAGAAAAATATCCATAGATTCAGAAAGGTGACAATGTATAAGGCTAGAAAGACTTACTATACAACACACATAAAGAATTCCTACAAGCAAAGAAAAATGTTTGAAATAATACAAGTATGTAATGGATATGACCACTCAAGAAACAGAAATGGAAATCCTAGCAGGACTGGGGAGATAGCTCAGTTGGTAGAGTGCTTGCCTTGTAAGCACAAGGCCCTGGGTTCAATTCCCCAGCACCACAAAAAAAAAAAAAAAAAAAAAAATTGGAAACCCTATAGATTTCAGTTCTATGAAGAATTGCTTAAATTTTTCTGACATCAGGGAAATTCCAACTAATACATCATTGTACTAAATAAGCTGGTAGGAAAACAGAACATTCTAGAAATTCCAAATAAGAATATACAATATATAGAGAAGGAAGTAACCTTTAATACTTAGTAATATTGAATGGATTACCATCAACATAATCTCTTGTAACAAATGTAGGAATAAAGAGTAAATTTTATTTATGAATCTGAAGGGTAAGTACACAGGTTTTCTCTGGAGGTGAAATTGTTCATGATGTTACTTTTTAAAAGTCAACTTTTAATACTCATGAGCTATGACATGGAGGAAAATAAGAATCTTGTGAGTGGAAAAACTATAGCAGATGAAGTAGGATCTCTCTAAGTTCTCTTGACTGGAGAGCAGTTTCACATGAAGTTCGATTCCCTGAACATTAATTTGACTTTGGAGAAGCACCAAGATGCTCTTGGAAGTGACTCAAACCAACTCCAGGTTTATTGAGCACACTTTTTTTTTAATGTGTTGAAAGTAAGCATGTTATTAACATTTGTCAAAATAGACATTTATTACCTGTTGTTTGTTCAAATATTGTTTTACCGTCTGTCTTCTTATCTATTATTTACACCCCTATTAACAGTATCCTCTCATGTTATGAAAACACGTTTATTGCTGAGACAAACATACTTTAATGACACAATTTTTACCTTGTATTTTCATAAGAAATTGATATTAAAAATAGGACTCAGAAAGCTCAGTCTTTACCAGTCTGATTATAACTCTTAAGTTGTTATGAGAAATTTACCAAGAAATATACAACCAACATATTTCTCAATACTACCATGAAAGTTTGGAAACAGTGTCTCTATAACCATATTGTATATATTAATCTGTGTTCCTCTTCACTACTCCTCCTGAATTTAAGGATTTGTCAAATGATGAGCAATTACATGCCCAGTTTGCAAGGGCAATCTTGTTTTAGTTATTTCTGGCATTATCATTCAGTTTAGTGCATTTTTTTTAAATTTTAGATACACAACTCATATTTACATATACTATTGTTCTGGTTTGGATCTTAAATATCCCCCAATTGTCACAAGCTAACATCTTGGTTGCCAGTCTGGCACTATTGGGAGGTGACAAAACCTGTAGTAGTCGGGGTCTAGTGAAAGGAAAGTTAAGTAATTGGAGGCATGTACTTGAGGGGATACTGGGACCTCAGCTTCATCCTCTTTCTGGGATATCATGAGGTGAGTGCCTTTCCTCCTGCAGAAACTCCCCACCATGATGTTCAACCTCATCACAAGCTCAAAGTGAAAGGGCCAAGGAATCACAGACTGAAATTGAGTCAAAGTGAATCTCTTCTTCTTTTAAGTTGTTTATCTCAGGTATTTTGTCACAGTGATGGAAAACTAACATAACTTTATTTTAAATATAGCATTATTATTTTATTATTTGTTATTTCTCTCACTATCTTATCACCCTAAGTAAGGTTGTGTTTAACTCTACTTCCCATTTCTCACATCATTTCCTCAAAAATGTTGCAGAATCAAATGCACTAAAGAGAGTTCTCACTTTAACAGATATTTAAATCTAGACAATGACTACATCAATCTCTTCTTAAGTGGGGTTTTGTTTTCCCAAGGTCAACCATAGTTTTAAACTATTAATGAAAATTTCCAGAAATAAACAAATTCCAAGTTTTAAATTGCGTGCCATCCTGAGTAGTGTGACAAAAATCTTATGGTGTGTGACTCCATCCCATCTGGCATGTGAATAATCTCTTTTGCCAGTATCTCCGTGCTGTATACACTACCCACCCATTAGTCACTTAAGAGACATCTTGGTTATCAGTATAATATACAGGGCTCAGTACTAGCCACTGTTCCCAGTCTTGGGTCTTATCCCTCACGAGTAAGAGGGGGCTGCTCTAGTAATGCTGCTTCTTTCTCTTCTAAATCTTTTCCCCAAGTGAGGGACTAACAACTCCTCCTAAAGGACAACATGCGTAGCACTTGATTCAAAGAAGTAATACTCCCAGAAATCAGCATTCAGGGAGAGTTCACCTTCCACTCCCTTACCTTAACTGTACCCTTTTACTAGACAGAGACGTCATTGTCCATAACAGAGGATGAAGTATTCACATGCATGCCTGTTCACTATTTGATGACTCAGTGGTAAATATGGACTATCTATATTTATTTTGTTCTAAAATGGTTAAAAAATACAGGCTGAGCTGTTCATTTGTAAAGCATAGTGATTTGTATGAATATAGTTGCTAAGGTGATATGTGTGTGTGTGTGTGTGTGTTTTGTCATTTCTGACATGGCATAGATTGATCTATACCTATTTATTTCATTGTATGGTAACACATTTTTAAAGCAACTCTTGAAAGGAATGTATTGAGAGAAAAATAGGCACTGAATTTCCTTTTCATGAGAACATTGTTGATGAATGTATATTTTGTTCAAATGTCAATCAACCTTTTCCATGCACCATGAAGATTATGGTGATATTTATTACTACTTGAAATCTTAAAAAAAGGCACATTTTCATCTATTTCAAATGCTGTAGTTGTTACTAAGAATAAGATTCCAAGAAGGCCACCAGTGATCTTGCCTTCTGGTATATAGTCCTTTCCATGGGAAGACTGATCAGTGTGAAAGGACAGAAATGATGACATGTCATAGTAAACACAGGTTGGAAAAGTCTGTGGTTTTCTCCTTGGACATTTTTTCTTCTCTTTATTTTTCTCTTCTTGCTCTGGGTAAAATGGCTACTATGAGAGACTCACACAGAGTGAGAATGAATCTTTTGGCCACTGATCACATAGGAACCAAAGCCAGCCAACTATTGTGGAAGTAGACTTGGAAGCACATGCCTAATGCTTTCAGCCCTAGGTGAGTGTTCAAATAACTGCAGCCTCTGTCAACAGCTTGATTTCAACCTTGCAGAAGACTGAGCCAGAACCATGAATAGTCAACTGAGATTAAACTGTTTGTTCCATGATTTCTTACCCTCAGAAGTGGAGTTGTTTTACTTAAAGTGGAGGGTAATGTGTTATGCAGCAATAGATGATTTATACATTATTTAAATAAGAATATGCAAAAACACAACTATTTAACAAGTACTGCTACATAAATTTCATTTTTTTTAACTCTGTGGAACTTGACATTTCATTTACATCAAATGGATATTCTTCTAAATAAATTTCTCTTATTTTTCATTTCAATTTTTCCTGTGAATGCACAAGAAAATGAAGTAATATTGTTAATTCTTTGGATCATTGGCAGAAGAAGTTTGCAAATAGCTAAATATGCCAATTTTATGTCATCATATGATGCTATTTAAATAGAAAATCAGTTAATTTTAATTATGGTTTGAACTTTAAATTTTCTTCAAGGAATTAATATTTTAAAAATTTGTTTTCATAAACAGCTAACAGTGAATATTATCAAAATTCAGTTGAACACTTTGACAGTTATACAATTAATTGGCTTTGATGTGACAGTGTGCATATTCATTCAGTTTAACACTTAACATAATAAGAAACTTACTTGGTTTGATAATGATGAATTGTAAAATTTAAAATTTTTAACATAAATGTACTTAAGAATTGGATTTGCAGACATAATATAAAATCATGCACAGGGAAGCTATATAAAATCTGAATACAACTGTTTTATTTTTTCCAATGTATTAAAACAATTTTTGGTGTTACAGTTTGGATGTGAGATGTCCCCCCAAAAGCTCATGTGTGAGACAATGTAGGGAGGTTTAGGGGAGAAATGATTGTGTTATGATGGGATTAATTGAGTGGTAATTGAAGACAAGTGGGGTATGGCAGGAGGAGGTGGGCATTGGAGGCAAAGCTTCAGGGTATATATTTTGTGTGTGGTGAGTGGAGTCTCTCTCTGCTTTCTTATCATCATGTGAGCTGCTTCCCTCTGCTGTACTCTTCTGCCATATGCTTCTACCTTACTTGAGAATGGCATCTGCTGTCTATGGACTTAGATGTCTGAAACCCTGAGCCCTCAAATAAACTTTTCCTCCTCTATAATTATTCTGGTCACAGTGATGAAAACAGCTGACTAAAACAGTTGGATAATAAACGTTCAAAAATTAATTTTTGTTTTTTATTAGAGCATTATAGTTATACATGGCAGCTGGGTTCATCCCAACAAAATCATACATAGTTGGAATCTGACTCACTCCTTTTCAGTTGTTGTTCCTTCTCATTCCCCTGCCTTCCCTCATCCCCCTCACCCTTCTGATCCTTCCCTTGTTCATTCATTTAACAATCCTTGATTGATGCTTTCTACTACACATAAAGGTGAAATTCCCTATGACATGTTTATATATGTACATAACATGATTTTATTAAGTACATTCTATATTTTCTCCTCTTTCCTGTCCATCTGCCTTCCCTCTCCATCTCCTCCTTCTAGTTCATTGATCTTGCCTATATCTTTATGGTATTTGACCTACTTCCACTTCTTTCTCTTATTTTGCGCTAGCTTCCACATAAGAAAGAAAACATTCTGAGACTGGCTTACACTTCACTTAGCATGATGTTCTCCATTTCCCACCCATTTACCAGGAAATGCCATACTTTAACTTTTCTTTAAGGACGAGTAAAACTCCACTGTTCATTTGTACCACATGTTCTTGATCCATTCATCTATTGTCCTCATCTTGACTGAATCCATAATGTGACCATTGTGAATTGTGTTGCTATAGACATGAAGGTGGGTACATTGCTATCATATGCTGATTTTAGTTCTTTTGGATAAATACAGAGGGGTGGATTAGCTGGGCAATATGGTGAGTCCATTTCCAATTTTGAAGAATCTTCATACTGCTTTCTAAAGTGGTTGTACTAATCTGCAATTTCATCAATAACGTACAAATATTCCTTTCCCCCTACATCCACACCAGCATTTATTATTATTTGTGTTCTTAATAATTGCCATTCTGACTGGAGTGAGATGAAATCTTAGTGGGGATTTGATATGCATTTCCTTGATTACTAGAGATGTTGAATAGAATATTTTTTCATGTATTTGTTGACTATTTATGTTTATTCTTTGGAGCAATGTCTAGTTCTTTTACCCATTTATTGATTGGATTATTCAATTATTCAATTTATTTGGTTGGTGTTAAGTTTTATGTGTCCTTTGTATATTCTGAATATAAATCTCCTATTAGAGGAGCAACTGGCAAAGATTTCCTACCATTCTATGAACTCATGATCTTAATTTTTCCTTTGCTGTGTAGAAGCTTTTTAATTTGATGGCTTCCCTCTTACTAATTCTTGACTTTATTTCTTGAACTTTGGGGATTTTGTTAAGGAAGTTGGTGTCTGCACCAATATGCTGCAGTGTTGACCCTATTTTATTTTAGCAGTTTCAGAGTTTTTAATCTAATTCTTAAGTCTTTGATCCACTTTGATTTTTGTACAGAATAAGAGGAGGGATTTAGTTTTCTTCTACATATGGATATCCAGTTTTCCCAAGATCATTGTCACAAAAGTAATCTTTTCTCCAACATATATTTCGGGCTGTTTATACAGATGACTGCAAATATGTGGCTTGTTTCTGTGTTTTCTATTCTATTCCATAGGTCTTCCTATCTCTTTCAATGCCAATACCAGACTGCTTTTGTTAAATAGCTCTGTAGGATAGTTTGAGACCAGGTATTTTATGCTTTCTGAATCATTCTTCTTGTTCCAAATTTCTTTAGCTATTCTGTGTATCTTATTTTTCCAAATAAGTGTTAGAACAGCTTTTTTTTTTCCTAGTTGTATAAAGAATGTCATTGTTATTTTGATTGGGATTGCACTGAATCTTTGTATTGCTTCTGAAAGTATGTCCATTTTGACAGTATTAATTTTGCCTATCCAAAGACATGGGAGATTTTTTCCATGTTCTAAGGTCTTCTTTAGTTTCCTTCTTTTTTGTTATATAATTTTTATTTTAGAGATCTTTTACTTCGTTGGTTAGATTAAGTTCCAAGTACTTTTTTTTGTTTGTTTGTTTGTTTTTTAGCTATCATTATTGTGAATGGAATAGGTGAATGGAATAGTTTTCCTGATTTCTTTCTCAGTAGATTCATTGTTGAAGTTTAGAAAAGCTTGAGATTTATAAATGTCAATCTTGTATTCTCCAATTTTGCTAAATTCTTTGATCAAATGTAAAAGTCTTTTGGTGGAGCTGGGGACAGTGGTGCATGCCCTTGGGAAGTTGAGGCAGGAGGATAACAAGTTCCAAGAAATCAGCCTCGACAACTTAGCAAGGCACTATGACAAAATAAAAATAAATAATTAAATAAATAAATAAAATGGGTTGGGGATATGGCTCAGTGGTTAAATGCTCCTGGGTTCAATACCTGGTGCAAAAATAAAAACATTAAAAATAAAATCTTCTGGTGAAGTTTTTTTGGGGGATCTTCAAGATAAAGGATTATGTTATCAGCAAACAGAGAATCTTGGACTTCTTTCTTTCCCATTTGTATTCCTTTAATTTCCTTCTTTCCATTTAGTATGATGTTGGCTTTGAGATTGTCATATATAGCCTTGATAATGTTAAGGTAAATTCATTCTACTCCAGGGTTCTTCAGTGTTTTAAACATGAATGGTTGCTTAACTTTATCAAAGACACATTTTGCATCTGTTGAGAGGATTATGTGAGTCTTCTTCTTAGTTCTGTTTATGACGTAAATGAATTTATTGACTTGCATATGTTGAGCACCCTTGCAATCCTGGAATCAAATCCACTTGATGTGTTTTAATGCTATTTACTAAAATTTTTAAAGGATTTTTGCATATATGCTCATCAGGGATATTGGCCTATAGTTTTCTTCCCTTAATGTGTCTTTGTCTGACTTTAGTATCAGGATTATCCTGACTTTCTAGAGTATATTTAGGAGTGTTTCTTCCCTTTTAATTTCATAGAATAATTCGAGAAAAACTGTTGCTAATTCTTCCTTCAAGTTCTGCTAGAACTCAGCTGAGAATCCACCCAGTCCAGTGCTTTTCTTTGTTGGAAGGTTTTTAATTGCTGTTTCTCTTTGATATTGATAATGTTCTATTTAGATTTTCCATACCTCTCTGGTTGAATTCAGGCAGGTCATGTATGTCTAGAAATTTGTCAATATCTTCTAGCTTTTCCAGCATTGGATAAATTTTCAAAATAGTTTCTAATGATCCTCTAGATTTCAAAAGGGTCTGTGGTTCTATTGCCTTTATTCAGCTCTAGAAGAATATTTTATTTTAAATGTTTTAGTGCTCCTTTATATTTCAAAACTTCTCTGCTTCAGAGAAAATAATAAATAAATGATCGTCCTAATTTGGCGAATACTTCACAATGATGGTGTAGTGTAATTCTGTTGATCAAAAATACAACTTTGGCATACAATGACAATTGAACAATTAGAAGTAAATGGTGTTAAAATAAGTACATGTCTCTATTTTGAAACATTGTTTATTTGTATACAGTGTGAGTTAAAATTTATAGCAGAAAATGTTTTACAATGATTTAAAACTATTTGTATGCAGAAACTAGGCAAAACTTGATTTGGAATTAATGTTAGTGTAAATGTAGGCCCATTTAATAAACTGAGATATATTACTTTTCTTTTTCTGTTGCATGACATAGGTTAATGTTTATACTAGGTTTCTTTCACCCTTTACAGGAAATGTCCTTGGCTTCTCAATGAGACTCAGACAAACATAGAGTGCTTTTTGCAGTATTGAGGATTTGTAAATGCAGAATAATGTATGTAGTCAATAGGAGGTATAAAACCCTGCAATAATCTAGAAAGAGGAGTAAGTATGTATAGAGAAAGAAAAAAGAGATGCTTATAGAGCTGGTCCTTGTTATTTTTGCCCTTCCAAAGAGTTTTATCTTTAGAAAGAATATGTGTACCTTACATAATCCTCTTAAAATATGAATCCAAGCAATCTTTCCTATTTAAATAATTGATCAAAGAGAAAAGTTTTATTTTATTCGTTAGTTATTGAAATCTCATTCTCAACAAATGAAATACATTCTTTTAGTAACTACCGACTGGGTTTGCCCTTTGATTGACAATTGAAAGAATTGCAGCTGTGGACATACTTTTTCCATGAACCTCTTCTTCCTCAATAAATGTAAGGTTTTGAAACTATTGATGAATAGAACTGAAGGAAAGAAATGTCAGGTGATTATGTTTTCCATATCATGCATCTTTTTTTGTAAAAAACTGTATAAATCATTTGATGAGAACAGTGATTTTTATTTCCATGCGAATAGTGATTTTAATTTTTTAAATTCTTTTTAAAAAATATCTATGAACAGATTAAAATAACAAAATAATGTACATTCAGGCATAGTTGTCTAGTTAATTTTAAACACACCATAATGCCTGGTAACACCTTACTCTTTAAAGATTATTATCATTTGCTCTGTTATTTTAATAATGATGACTTTATTTCAGTCTTATTCCTGTATCACTTCTGACCAGTTACATGAATACGTTGGTGATCCTAGTAATTTGTTAATTGGAAACACCATCTTTTATATCAGTCAATCAACAACAAAGGTAACTAAGAACATGTTTTTCCTATTTTTCTTTTATGATAATCTACAAAACAGAGCTGCAAGGGAAATTTTGTTGGTGCCTTCCTGCTGTGCAATTACGAATCTCTTTTAAGAGATTCCAAATAGGACTGAAGCAGTCCATGCAGGAGATTAAAACCTATGAAGACAGGTAACGCTTCATTTTCCAAAGACCTCTTCTTGAGGAGAGGTTATTAAAAAAATATATAAAGGAGAAGAAAAAAAGTTTTCATAATGTAGTTTGATATTAAGTGAAAAATAATCCAGGTCTTTCCTATTCAAAGCATAGTGACTCACACAAACAATAACATACTATATACAAAATATTAAGGAAACTTGCATACAGCTCTCCATTAATCCCTTTGTATGGGACAACTTTGAGGGGAACTTAAGTTGACCTTGGTCTCCAGGGGCCACAGGGTTTGTCTGGAAATGTCATGAAGACTGAATCCTTCATGGGAATTTCCACCACTGCCGCCTCCAGTCTCTGCTGGAACCCTCTAAGCAAGGTCTTTCATGTGGTATTACAACATTTCTCACTCCAGCCTCTGAAAGAAATGGAAACAAATCTCGTCTATGTTTATTATAGCCTTAGAAGGGAGATTGAATTTCAGGACTGTTCCTCCAGGAGGTGAAAGGTCAGTCTGGGAGTGAGAAGAAATGACAAAAGTTCTTCTCATCCCACCTTGGTTCTTCCTCAGTCTGACCTCCTCATTGCTAACAGGGATCCAGGTTCTTGGTAACATGGCTTTTTTTGCAAATGAATATCTTTTCATAATTGTTTTCTTCACATGTCCACATATGTTTGTTTAACATGAAATAGCAGACTTCTGGAAATATGAAATAAATAATACGAATGGTAGCTCTTTTTTATAAGCAAATCACATCAATCTGCAAATTACTTTATTCAAGTATATTGTCAAAATCACATTGTCATTTCAAGTACAGAAAGGCAACTAAATGTCATTTATTGTTCTTTGAGATATCATAATAAGAGCCAGATCTTGTTCTTACTTTCAAGTTAGAACTTTCACTTCTGGGCACATACTTACAGTATAAAAGTTTTTATTTTTCTATTTTTATTTTTTATTTTTGGTGTATGTGTTTATGTGTGTTATCTTGCATGACTCATGTTCTTCTTAGTGGTAGGGAGACAGTGTCATCTCTGCTTAGCAAACAAGGACAATGCTGCTTGTTGGAATCAAGCTACTTGCATAGGAGAATGTAGTTTACTGAGAGTAAGAACCACAAATGAAGTCAGATACCATGGCACCCACCTGTAACCTGTGACTCAGTAGCCTGAGGCAGGAGGATCACAAGTTTGAGGCCAACAACTAAGCAAAACTGTATCTCAAAATCTAAATAAATAAATAAATAAAAAGAACTGGGAATATTGTTCAGTGGTAAAGTGTCCCTGGTTCAATCCCTAGCACACACACAGACACACAGACACACGCAAAATCACAACTGAAACAAGGTCTTCTGACTCTACATATGTGCTGTAGTCATTCACCAAAATATCTATTATGTTATTCATATAGAATTAAAATTCTAATCACTTTTCTTCAAGATATGCAGAGTTGGCATAATAGAATATATATATCTTTATGGTGGCAAGCATTGCAAGTCAATGGTAAATTAATGAGCAAATAATAATCATGATTATTCTGAAAAGGAAGAAATACCGTATGCTGAGGTGGTGAGATAAGAGTTTACAGAGGACATTATTTTGATTCACTTTCCACCTTGCAATAAAACCTACATCACACTTGCTGGCAGGACATACGAAGACACGGAAAAAATAAGAATACAAGGTCAAACAATTCAACATACTTTCTATGTACCAAGACTTTTAAAATTCATTCTATTATGCAAATCCTAACAATAATTCTGTAGCTCAAGAATGATATTATCCTTGTTTCATGGAGAAGATAAGTGTATTTGTGCTTAAAAAGGTACTATCACATAAAACATGGTAGAAAGTGAAGCGTCGCATACTGAATTGAGCCCTAACTGACTCCGTATCTGGGAATTTTAACTACAACACAGCCCACTAGTTGTGAAGGAAACAAAATAGACTGTAAATTTGCCTTTTAAGTATAGTTCAGTACAACTGAGAGACTGTTCTGCTGCCTTTAGAGTGTGCAATGAAAGTAGATCTTCAGAAACATCAATAAGCAGGTTATTTAGCAGGTTACCTTGCAGCTACTAGGACTCATCAGAGACTAAAGGGGGAAATTGTCTTGATTATGAAGTCAAGACCATGGTTCTTATAAAAGTATTTAATCCGCATCCATTTAATTTGCTATAATAAATGTTCATGATTAAATGTCTTGAATTTGTATGTACAAATCTTAACTGTCCTTAACAGCTCTAAAATTAGAACAAACTGATTATCCTTAATCAATTGTCATTTTTATACATCCTGTAAGAAAAAAATTAAAAAATTCTTTTAACAATTCTGAAGTTGAATTGTTACAAAAACTATGACTATTCCAATATGGAAGGAAAATTTGCGAACTGGGAAATCTCTTATTCTGGTTCTGCTTATTTCTTACATTCTTTTGGCCGTATTTCCTAAAGGGTTTCCCTCATTGGTGAAATAAAAGTAATATTAGATCATGCTTCCTAAGACATGAAATAAGGCACAATTTCTGTATTTCTGTCTCAAAGGAATACTATAGAGAAAGTCATAATATCTACAATTATTTCCTTACTGAGATTCAATCTGCCAAAAGGAGAATGAATATAATGCAAAAAGACATGTGCAAAGATAGCAAAGCAGAGTGTGAGCCCTGGGTGGGGACCTGATGCTGAAGCCAGTCTTATCATTGCCTGTTCAGACTCTGCGTTTCTGGAAAAAGCCTAGCCTTCCATGTCACCCTCCATGGCAAGGGGGCACCATGAGGGAAACCTCACACTTGACTGACAGAATTCTTCTTTTCAGCTAATTCCAATTGTTTTAGAAATTTGCAGACACAACTATGCCATCAGGATTTCATTTGCCAAAGGAAATCAGGATATATGTAGATATCAAAATTGATTAAATTTTTAATTTCTCTTGAGCACATTCTTCCCTGTTTTCCCCCACAAGTGCTAAGTTTTAACACTGAACCCTGGAATTATCTGGTGTTGAACATGGGAAAAGAAAGTAAGGAAAATGAAGCCATTTGGAAAACTTTCTATATTTTTTATACAGAAAATTATAAGTGCATGATGAGTAATTTCAAACAAATTATTCTGAGGACTATCCTCTCATAGAGTTGTCAATCTCAGATTTTAATAGTTGAACTTTTAATTATATACTTTTGTTTAGGGGTTTTAGACTCAATTTCTCCATCTATCAAATGATAATTAGGTAAAATAATAATGCAACTGTATTTTGAGAAAGACCTTAAGCTATTCGATTTTAAAAATAAGAAGTTAATGATAGAAGAACTTTTAGAGGGCTGTGGGGCATTTAACTAATTAGAGGCAATCAATCAACCAGTTCTTCAAGCAGTATTGTACCTCGTTTTCTTGATTAAAAGAGTTAAAATTGAAGAAAATATTTTGAAATTAGGAAGATATCAATGTCTCCTTTGTATACCACATTAATGGCGAGAAAGAAAAAAATGAGATAATTTTTCAGATGAAAGCACTGCAAATAAATAGAGCATTTGGATGATCATCGAGTAACCTTTCCTGTCTCTTTCATGTGTTGCTCTGGGAATGTATTAATCTTTAAAACCTTCTTACATTATAAATATCGCTTATGGCACAAATCATGCAAATTTATCCCCCTTTCATTACTTCAGAGATTCCTAGGTCAAGAGTTATCATTCAGACAACATCAACGACTTCAACTAAACCGTATTATATATCTATGTCAGTTCACATTCAAATGCATGATGGAGCACCATGATAAATCTCTCCTAGCCTTTGGCAAAAGCAGTAGTATGAGGTTCTATTTAGAAAAGAAGGCTTTTATGACTTAAGTGCACAGTTCCCAGGAAATTAAGCAGAAAATAAGCAGTCCCTATGACCAAAGAACTTTCAAAATAGCAGGATACCATGTCAGTGGAGTCAGGGCTAAAGTGTGTTATAGAAAACTGTCCTACAGATACCCATTAGAGAGGATGGCAGAATTTTCCACTCATAATGAGCTGTCAAGGTGTCCTGAAGGAAACAACATAGCACAGCAAAATTTATGATAAAATGGAATTTAAAAATACTATCTAGAACTGCAGCATAATATCTGTACAGAACCTTCATGTTAAAAGGCAAATGTTCTCTTAAGATCTATTCCTCCTCTCTGGCCTCCAAGAATGCACATACCCCATGGAAAAACCAGACACCATCTTTAAACATTTCTAATGTGTTTAAGTCCTTTCTAGATTGGTTGATCAAGAAGGCAGGGGGAAGCCTCTCTCTTAGACTATGAGTAGAAATTGTAACTAAGATGGAAAACAGTGTAACTCATTAACCAGTCTCTCTTCAGGATAATTATAATGCATGTTCGTGCTGCCTATTTCAATATCATTATCTTGGAAGTCCATATACTGATTCCAGGTATGTGATTCATCATTTGGATTACTCTTGAGAAGTCTTTCTAATTCTAAGACAATCCCCTAAATACAAGCAAGTGTTACTCAACCTTAGTATAACTTAGCCCACCACATATTACCTACTTGAGCTTAAAGGATGGCTGACACATATTGATCTTAATAGATACCAGCCACTGAATTAAATGGTTTTACACCCTCATCTTTTCCATTACCCACTACACTATCCTGGGCTGACATTTTTTGGTGTTGCCATTTTGCCAATAAGAATACTGAAACTGATGAACATCAAGGATTACCCCCAAACCACACAGGCTATACACAATGACTGGGATTGGATTCTTGGAATCTAAGGCCCCAGAGCCCTGATGTCAACTTTATATGACCTCCAGGGAACCATCATGAAATACACATTAAATGACAAAGCTTACCCTCTTTGAAGATATTACAAATAATTTATTGAAGATAAATACCACACGAGATTCCAGAGCAGAAACAGTCTTATGTGAGTAAGTGCCTAGTTGCCACCAGTTAAAAATAAAACTTGTTTTAGTTGATGTACGGTGTGGTACCATTGTGAAGTAAAGAAACATATGACCTTATATGTACATTTCTTACAATTCCACAGATAGCTCCACACACAAGCCAGTGCTAGGAAGATTTTTTTTCAGTGATGATAATATAATGATAACACATGACAAAGATGGAGAAAAATAGCTTCCCTTTGTTAGTTATAAGCTAAACATAAACATGGTTTGTTAGATGAAATGAAACAAAAACATTGGCAGAAAATTAATCTTTGCCCTTATGTTTGTAGTTGGGAAAATACTGGAAATTTGGAAAGCAATACTGAGTTAAACATTGTCCAAAATACACAATATCTTAGTGGCTGGGGGCTGTTTCACCCAAGCTTATCAGTGCAGTAATTTAATTTATTATAAAGAAGATAAACAGGACTGAGTTTGTCATTCTACCTTCAGGAGTCCAACTACATCCCACCAGTCTCTTTAAGCATGACTAGAAGGCCTGGGAAAAGATCGTAGCACTCTTGATGAAGTTCAGAAATGTAGCACAAAAAGAAGCAAACATGAAAGTCAAAACCTTTCTAATTAGTGATTGACACTAATGGTTAGGCCTTGTTTTCAATTTCTGTTACAAAATACGAGCCAAAAATACAAATGGGAATGACATATGATTTAAATTTGAAGAAACTGATCAATAACAATAACAATGTAATTGTTTTCTAAGATACACACAGTTCATTGCAGTATTCAATTACAGAGTTTTCTCAGAACTATATACAGTTTTAATTTCAATATTGGTGTAGAATATTGCATAAATTGAAAATTCTACAAAAGCTTTTGGCAACAATTCCTCTTTAAATTCCTTGAACTTATACTGATGAATTTTCACTCTGACTTGAAGGAGTGGGGCCTGTTTGATCCTTCAACATTTGATGTGAATCTGGCATCACATGAAAAGACAAGTAGCCTCAAAAGTCCAGAGTTTGCTCCTTGACCCCAAAGAGTCTTTAGAGAAAACTGCAGGACTAGATGAACGAGTCTTAGAAGGCAGTGACATTTGGGGAAACTTATTAGGTCTGCACCTTCTGATCCTTATCCCTGCTGGACAAAGAGAACCAAGGACTACTTCCCTTCCTTCCCACATATTTCCTGAAATTGCTGTAGTACACCCTACATCTGAGATCCTCTACTTACAGACTTAACAACACTTTCCCTTAGTCATATGATGTAGCACCTGTTTGGACTTTGAAGTAATGTTAATAAGCATTTAATAGGAACTCTAATCTTTAAAAAAGTAACTGGAATGTAAGATTTTAACATTGGTGAACTTCTCATCCTGTACGTATTATATGTAAGCACTTTATTATATATATACATACACATACGTATATATATTAAATACACATACATATATATAACATTTACTTTTGCATGAATAAAATACACAGGTGTGCTTTCTCTTTCATGTTGCTTTGAATGACCAATGAGTCAGGAGAGCAGAATCAGTCTCATGCTTTTGAGTATACAAGGAAACTTCCAAACTTGAATTTTCTCAAGGTTGATGCCCATCTTCTTTTTCCTCCATAGAGATGCCAGAACAGATCTCTTTGGAAACTATTTCTTGTTTAACATTATATATTTATTCACAACAACCCCAAATCCCTTGAAATAAATTAGTTTCCTTGTTTGTATTTTTGATAATTGCCATTCTGACTCCAGTGAGATAAAATAGTAAATGTTGGCAAAGATGTGGGCAAAAAGGTACATTCATACCTTGCTGATGGAACTGCAAATTGGTGCAACCATTATGGAAAGTAGTATGGCGATTACTCAGAAAAGTTGGAATGGAACCACCATTTGACCCAGCTATCCCATTTGTCAGTTTATACCCAAAGGGCTTCAAATCAGTATATCACAGTGACACAGTCACATCAATGTTTATAGCAGTTCAATTCACAATAACCAAACTATGGAACCAAATTACACACTCTTCAACAGATGAAAGGATAAAGAAAATGTGATATATATGCACAATGGAATATTACTCAGTCTTAAAGAAGAATGAAATTATGTCTTTGCCAGTAAATGAATGGAACTGGAGAATATCATGCTAAGTGAAATAAGTCAACCCCCAAAAAACAAAGGTGGAATGTTTTCTCTGATATGCAGATGCTAATTCACAATAAAGGGATAGGAGCTAGGGAAGAATAGGGGGACTTTGGGTTAGACAGAGGAGAGTGAAAGGAGAGGAGGGGATGTAGGCATAGGAAGGCTAGTAGAATTACCCCATGTGCATATTTGATTACACCACCAGTGTGATTCTACATTGAGTACAACTAGAAGAGTGTACAAGAGTGGAGAAGTTGTATTCCATTTATGTGTGCTCTGTCAAAATGCATTCTACTGTCAAGTATAACTAATTAGAACAAATTTTTAAAAAGATAAAAAAAAATTAGGTCCCTGTTAATTTTGGAGATAGCAGGCCCTAGAAATCAAATGTTTAGTACATTAAACATTAAACATTTGCTAACTATTTGTTTCCTTGAGTCCTGATAGAGTGGCAGGAATATTTTTAGTACAAAACCTAACTGCATAAAATTTATGAAAGTTAAAGTTAGTAAATGGAGGGAGGAAAGAAGGAAGGGAGGGAGGGGGGAAGGAAAGGACTTTCCAATTTGCTACTATAGCATTTCAAAAATTGGTGAGTTAAAATAGACATAAAATATTCCATAAACACTTAATGAAAGGTATAAATCATTGCGTTTTCTCAAATAGGGCCACCACATTTGTTAGTATCTATTATATAGATACTAATGTTTTCCAGAAAAGACCTGGGCTAGCAAGGAAGGTGTATTGATACCATATTACCAGATAATACTCATGAGAAACAAACTTCGCTGGGCTTTTTTTCATGTGCTAGTTTGCTAATGCAATATCATATTATTAATGAACAGGATGGGCCAGAGTGGGAGGAATGGCAGCAATAACTGAAAGCAAGATCAGACGAGGAAATAGAAATGATGGGGCATCATTTTCTTCTTTTAGGTTCGTCGAAACCTGTGTAAGTCTTATCATTCTCATATCAAATGAAACTATAAACACCATTGAAGCAAAAAAAATTAAAAGCACTTCCCTCTGGTCTGGAGGTGAGTGTGCTTGTGTATAATTAGATGGTTATATATACATGTGAATAGGAAGAAAGAACTACATACATGTAGTAGAATGTTTGTAGTTAAATATTTCATCAATTTTAAAATCAAAAAAACTTTTTTTATTGTAAACAAATGGGATACATGTTGTTTCTCTGTTTGTACATGGAGTCAAGGCATACCATTTGCGTAATCATACATTTATATAGGGTAATGTTGTTTGAATCATTCTGTTATTTTTTCCCTTCCCCGCCACCTCTCCCATCCCTCTTTTCCCTCTATACAGTCCTTCCTTCCTCCATTCTTGCCACCCTCCTTATCCCTAATCCTAACCCTCCTTCCTCCATTCTTGCCACCCTCCTTATCCCTAACCCTAACCCTAACTCTAACACTAACCCCTCCCACCCCCCATTATGTGTCATCATCCGCTTATCAGCAATATCATTTGTCCTTTGGTTTTTTGAGATTGGCTTATCTCACTTAGCATGATATTCTCCAATTTCATCCATTTGCCTGCAAATGCCATAATTTTATCATTCTTTATGGCTGAATAATATTCCATTGTATATATATACCACTGTTTCTTTATCCATTCATCAATTGAAGGACATCTAGGTTGGTTCCACAATCTGGCTATTATGAATTGAGCAGCTATGAACATTGATGTGACTGTATCTCTGTAGTATGCTGATTTTAAGTCCTTTGGGTATAGGCCAAGGGGTGGGACAGATGGGTCAAAAATGGTGGTTCCATTCCAAGCTTTCTGAGGAATCTCCATACTGCTTTCCAGAGTGGCTGCACTAATTTGCAACCCCACCAGCAATATATGAGTGTACCTCTTTTCCCACATCCTCTCCAACACCTATTGTTGCTTGTGCTCTTGATAATCGCCATTCTAATTGGAGTGAGATGGAATCTTCGTGTAGTTTTGATTTGCATTTCTCTTATTACTAGAAATGTTGAACATTTTTTCATATATCTGTTGATTGCTTGTACATCTTCTTCTGTGAAGTGTCTATTCATTTCCTTAGCCCATTTGTTGATTGGATTATTTGTATTCTTGGTATAGAGTTTTTTGAGTTCTTTATATATTCTGGAAATTAGTGCTCTATCTGAAGTATGAGTGGCAAAGATTTTCTCCCACTCTGTAGGTTATTATTGATAGTTTCCTTTGCTGAGAGAAAGCTTTTTAGTTTGAATCTATCCCAGTTGTTGATTCTTGCTTTCATTTCTTGTGCTATGGGAGTCCTGTTAAGGAAGTCTGATCCTAGGCCGACATGTTGAAGATTTGGACCTATTTCTTCTTCTATAAGAGTTGAAGGTCTGGTTGTGCTGGCGATATAGCCATCACGTAGAGTGCCTGCCTTGCATACTGGAGGCCCGGGTTCGAGTCCCCTGCACTGTGGGATTGCGGAAATAACAAACAAATGAATTTTAAAATTTTAAGAACATATGGGATGGAATTATTGCTTCTGACTATCCAATACACAGATTGGAAAACTTTTTTATAAAAGCCCCAATAATAAATGTTAGATTTTGCATACCAGACAATCTCTGTCTTTGCAAATCAGCTCCAATGTTGCATCAAATACATAGTCAAAGACAATATATAAATTAACAGTATATACAATATATAAATTAACAATATATAATTTATATAAATTAATATATAAATTGACTACGTTCCAATAAAATTCTATTTACAAAAACAGGCAAGTGGTCAAGGTCTGGTCCACTAGTCTGTGTTTACCAACACTTGTTTTGGAAGGTAAATAGTCTTAGATGCTAACTAGGATAGATAAGTATAAAATAAAAGCATTTTGCTGAATATTTGTTTCATTTGTATGCTGAACAAAAAATCACCTCCGCTTATGACATAAACCCCAATAAAACAAGGAATTCATGCACATATGTCCTGCTGTTCACACAGTTATTTAGAAATTTGTAGACATTCCCCAAATTTTGTTTGTTATCAAATATGTGTGAATTGGAAAGGTCATATTCTCTTCCACATGGAAAAATAGATGCTAAAATATATAACATATATTATATATAACATATAGCATATATTAATATATTATATATAATATATAAACTTATTCACTATAGCTAAAGAAATCTGAATTTATTTTAATGTCAATTCATTTATGTACTACTTTTTTTTTTTCCTGAATATAGAATTTCCCCTTTTTCATATTCACCCTCTTGGAAAACTGCAACCCACTTTTTCAAAGTTCATATCACACACTAGTTCTGTGAAGGAATTTTTTTCTGCTACTTTTCTACCAATAATTGTTCCTTCCTGGATCTTACATAACATATATTTAAAACATTTTCCCAATCATATTGTTATTGTTCATTTACATGGAAAATCATCTTCAAAACCAAAGCATACTTTCTCCATATTTGATTTTCTAAAGCCTAATTTTTTTTTTCATCCCTATAATGATTCAGTAACTAAGGAAAGGAGAGAAGATGGCTTTGGAAGCGAAGAGAAAGAAAACATGAGTTAAAGATGAAAGAAGGAAATAAGAGCATTGTTGGAAGGAAGGACTGAATTTAACCTTGTTAACAATGTGTGATTTTGAAACACTCTGGATAATATTGTCCATCACTCACTGTGTACACAGCTTACCAGGAACATTTTAAAGGAGGTTGTATATAGAATGTCACTGCTAATTATTTCATGGAAAATCATGATAAGAAGTACTGTTATTAATTCAAACAATTGAGAATAGAACAGATTTTAAGTACTTTCCTAGTAAAACTATTTTCCAGGACAAATAAGTTTACTGGTTTTTTAGTTAGTTTTTCATTGCTGTGACCAAAACACCCAATAAGAAAAAATTTAGAGGAAAGAAAGGTTATCTGGGGCTGATGTTTTCACAGGTTTACATCCACAGACGGTCAACTCTTGCTCTGGGTCTGAGGTGAGGCAGAACTTTTTGGGGGCTGGGCTAAGCGGAAGAAAACTACTCCACTTCTGGCAACAAGGATGCTGTTGTGGGGGTGCCGCAGGGAAATGCACCCTTCCTGGGCACACCCTCCCAGTCATGCCCCACCCACCTACAGCTACCACCTACCTAGTCCACTCGAACTGAGGCGCTGATTAGCTTACAGCTCTCACAATCCAATCCTATCACCTCTGAATATTCCTGCACTGTCAGAAGCTTTTGGGGGTCATGTCATATCCAGAAGTGAGTCAATTAACTTATTAACGAAATGTCAATTTTCTATTATATTTAAATGAACTTACAATAATAAACTGTAATAATTTACATACTGCTATAGTATGGATCTTCAATGTTCTCCAAAGGTCCGACGCTCCCTAGACTTTGGAGCTTTGGGAGGTGGGCCCTTTCAGAGGTGGAGCCTCAAGGGAGGTCCTTTAGGTCATCAAGTGGTGCTCTCAGAGGGCACTGTGGGACCCTGGTTCCTTTCTCATTTTTCCTTTTGTTTGCCATTAGGTGAGTGGTTTGATTCTGTCACATATTCCTCTCAGCTGGGCCAATCCATCACAGACCAGAAACTTTAAACCTGTGAGTCAAAATGAAACTTTTATCTTGGTTAATTGATTGTCATAGTCATGGGTACAGAGATGAGAAACCAGCAAACACACATAGTTAATCACATTTTATGTCTGCTGGTTCTTCTAATATTATCAGCCAGATAGGACTGAGATGAAGAAATAGTAACTCAGACTATGTAATGGAAATATTTTTAGTTCTTTAATGAGCATACAATCATCACCTTGTGGAAAACTTGTTCACCTAATCAAAAAGGTTTTTGGCATCCAAGAAATTAAAATCTGAAAAAATTCTTTAATTCTATCTGTATTCATATGTACATGCACATACATGTTTATATACACATATGTGCATAAAAATATAATTAAAGAGAATTCTAGAAATACAGATACATATATGCATATATTTGCAGATGTACATATAGGTATATAAACGTATATTTATGTATAGACAGATGTATGTATTTATTTCTATTTTTAACCCTCATCTTCCTTACTTTACCTTAGGTAGTTTTCAAGTGAAAAAACATACTAGACTAGCTAAATACATACATAGCTAAATGTCATTTATTATTGAATATTATGAAAATAAAAATAGCAATAATAAAGACAACAGAATCTAAGCTTTATCAAAATCTTATATAAATCTATCTGTATATAATTAACCCCTAGAAAAACTTCCTAAGGCATATATTGAAGGAGTTTTTTCCATCTGGATACAATATTGTAAATAATTGCTAACAAAATCAACTTATTGGTTTACCTACCATTCAGACTCTAGTTCCCTTGAAGCAGTTACATATCAGGAGAGCAATCTGATCAGAAACCTCATAAGTATCACTTGCACAAAAATTGAACACTCACACTTACCTTCCTTATCCGTGTGTTTAGATTGTAAGCATGGCAGTATCTTCATTTGTTTTTATGTTTCTATTTGTCCTAGTGCTGTCTGATTGAGATGTACAGTCGTAATGTTTTCTTTCCAAGGAAACTGTCCTAACCTTCTTGCAGGCAGTGGTAAGATTTCAGTGGTGAGGTGACTTCAGAGTAAACCTGGGTATTAGAGTGTTCCCTGGGTGCTGTCCACTCAGGTTGCCGCAGTCTTTGTCTCATTCTGCTCCCAGAAGATGTGGAACTGGCAGTTCTCCTTGGCTTCCTGCCACTTACCTTTCTCAATGCTCAGGACATATTTTTGTGCTGAGCCAAGGTGCCCACTCTCTCTCACATGTCAAGCCTTTATCTCTCCTGCTTTCAATGATTTTTATGGATGAACAAACCAGGTCAACAAAGATAAGCCACTGTCACTTTCCACTAAATCTTCCAACTTTTTAAGAACTGCCCTGAAACTGAACTTCTGCTAAGAATTTCTTACTAGGGCAGGGATGCAGGTGTTTAGCAAAGTTTTTCTGAACTGATGAAAGAAGTTGGAGTTTTCAGTTTCAGACCCACTTACTACCTCCTTGACCATGGGAAAGTCATTAACTTCTCTAAGTCTCAGTTTCTTCATTAAAAGGTGAGAATAGTTATATCTCCTTGTCCAAAATTCTAGGGAGACTTAAATTAAGTTGTGTATGTGAACATAAACTACAATGCACAATGGAATAGAAATGAACATTTTCTTTTTTATGAATCCAACACGATGCAATAAACCTCATTCTTTAAAGATGCAATACCATATTGTTTGCTTTTTCTTAAATAACTCCTGTTTAAGCCGGGGGGTAGGGGGAGGTAGGAAAGTAAAGAAAAGAAATTTCAGGCCCAAGAAAATTAATAAATTTTGAGTCTGCTCCTCCTAACTCTATTGTGTATGTCTTACACTCCTATTATTATTACTACCAGTGAAGTCCAGCAATTGTGCTTGTTTTCAGAAACACTTGTATATCTGTCTTTGTCAAGTCTGAGCTAATGTCAGGATATGTTGTCAAAGAATATTGTTATGTCAGCAAGTGAAACACAAATAATAAATAGTTATGGAAGATAACCTAGCTTGATACAATGATAACAAGACTGATGAAAATAATGATGAAATATTAAGTTAGTTGATTCAATCCATGTATCTACTTAGCGCCTGAATAGATCATGATGAATCCTATTAATACCACCAGTTACCTTGACAAGTCCTGCTTCCTCAGATGTTGAAGTATAATGCCAGAGAAGCATGCCGAGGAAAGTGTAAAGTTGAAAGTAAGAAATTTTATTGAAAAAATAAAACAGACTTCTCCCATGTGGAAGAAGGGATCCAAAGGTGGAATTTTTAAGATGAGCAAATCTTACCCTTTTTATAGGTTTTGTTCTCCTGTTCCTTCCCCCTTAACTCTTTCCTCTCTGTCTATGTGACTAGACCCAGGAGATGCTGGTGAGATGGCAAAAAGGTGAGAAGCAGATGGGCAGGGGGAAAGGGTCAAATGGAGGGATTTAGGCAGGTAGGAGCCCAGGGGGCATTAATTAGCAATTCCTTTCCTGCAGTCTTTTGAAAAAGGCTCTCTATGTACAAATAGAGAAACAACATGTATCCCATTTGTATACAATAATAAAAAAAAATAAAATTTAAAAAAAAAAAAGAATGAAAAAAAAAAAAAAAAGAAAAAGGATAGTAAGAGCAGGTAAATTTGGTAATCATTGGGCTCCTGAGGTCTTTGACATTCCAATCTCCTAGGAGTCATCTCCAGCTTTCCAGTTGCAGATGGCCTCCATTTTCTCAATTTGACTGGATTACCTATTCTACACTAACTTTCTGTTCTCAGTTCTGGCTTTGTTATGAGTATATATGATTTTATTTAATATTTTTAATCTCTATTGTGGTACAATTCACACATAAACTGCATAGATTTAAAGAACACTGTTGTCAAAATAGGTCCCAGGAAGACACTTTAATAAAGGTATTTAAAAGGTGTATCTCTCTTTATTACTCTATCCCTGCATCTATCCATACATCCACTCATCCATCCATCCATCCTTCCTTCCGTTCATGTCCTTATTCATTTATTCAGTATCTGTTGAGCCGCTGTCCCAGGCCTGGTACTGTCATTGGTGCAAGAAACATAGTGATAAACAAAACAAACTCCCCACATGTGTGCACACAAGAGGTCAGGGAAAGCTGGATTAATAGAATCTTTTGAACCTTTGGAAGAACTTTGTGCTTTACTTTGAGAGCATTTGGGAAACTGTGAAAGGTTCTGATCAGGGAATTGATATGACTTCATTCATATTTTAACTGCTTTTCTCAAGGTATTGGGTTAAGACTAAGCTGATGAGCACTTGTGCTATTGCAATGATCCACCCTAGAGCAGACAGTGACCCAGGCTGGTACTAAAATGCCAGAAATATTGGAGAGAAGCCTCATGGGATGGATATTTTGAAGACAGACTTAATAGAATTTGTCTGCCATGTTTTCAGTTTCCAATCTTTATTCTATGAAATTTAAAATTTAACCTAAGGCCTCAAATACTTTGATTAAAATCATCACATAAACATATGACATAATTACCCTTATGCCACATAGCCTTTGTATATAAAGTCCAACTGAGCTGCTGGGTCTACCTGAATGCACTGAATGTGCTTGTCTCTGTGTACTCACACGATGAATTGTATTCCATTTACATGACTCTATAATTCATTCAAATGTTATAGGCCGTACAACTTTATCTTGGTCTTAAAAACAAAAATAAAAGTCATAGATACTTTGACTATAGAACAAAATGTTTCTTTCATTTTTTTTTTAACTCTTTCTTCAACTTGTATGAAATAAAAGCTTATAAGTAAGACATTTTCCTTAGGTATACCCTAAATATCCCTTAGGGAATATCCTTGCATATAGTATAAGTAATTATAATTAATCATACAGACTTCTCTCTTCAAATTCTTTTCTTCTTACTCATAAGAAATTTAACATTGATAAACCCATATTTTAATCTTCAGCATTTATCTACTTAGAAAAACTTTATAACATTATGAAAAGTTACATTCTGGAAAGAATCATGGAAGAGTGAGTTTTATTTGAAGGAGATTGATGTGATACATTAGTAGATCTTGAACAAGTAAAACTTACCTTTCTGTAAAAGATGAAAAACATTTCCATTGATTTAACAATAGGCGAATACATGGGCCAATTCAAAATTATTATAGTAGTAGCATAATCACCCTAAGCACAAAATTTTAGAAATTGAATGCAAGTATTTGATTTTCATTTTGCTTCTCTAACAATTAATGCTTAATTTTATTTTTTCATCTTGTATAAAATACAGCAGAAGCGAAAATAATAATGATATTCAGGAGAAATCAGAGAGGTAGCTACATGGATTTTATTATACACTTCTTTTCAAGAACATTGTCACAAACATTACTTTTATTTTAAAAAATCCATGTGATTTACTTTAGATTCCCATTGAAAAGTCATAAAAGAATAAACACAATTTTCCTTCACACAAAAACCTGGAATGGATTTGACTTTTCTCTTTGAGTATGTGGGGCGGGAGTCTGTGTGAAACTTTTTCTTACTTCTTTTTGTCATCTGAATGTATTTACTAAAGTGATTTTATAAATCTTTAAAATCCTTCTAGGTTTTAATAAGGGAAACATTGAAATGCAAAGTTGTTTCTTTTCTTCTCCAATTCTTGACTATCACGAATCAATTTTTCTTTACTTTTCTTCACATTACAAAAGAGCCACTAGTGTTTACCTATTAGTTTCTATCATGAATTGCTGCACTGACTCTTAGTTTTTTTTTTCCCCAAAATCTATTTGGTGACAGTTAATTTTTAAAAAGACATTGTATCAACCCATTTATCACAGAGAAATGGGAAAATATTTCTGAAAGTCAAGTTTTTAGTAATGATAGGTCTAAACCATAAAATGTAGATACCTACCATCTGTTCCTTTCTGACCAGAACATGGAGGCTGTTTTCAGGATATTTCTGCATGCCCATTCCAAGGACTTCTAGGTTAGAGTCTCATAACCCTCTCCACCAGGCTATTTCCTAGCCTGACTGTGATACAGGAACTCAGGATTCTTTCTCATTTAAAGGCTTCTTAATTCCTCCTATTTGCACAAAAGACCCAAGTTGTACTTGCTCTTGCATTAAATGTGCTGATACCCACAAAGAACCATCCTTAGGTTACCTCATCTCTTTCTTTAATTTTTTTTTTTTGTTGTTGTTGTTGTTGTTAGCAATCTCAAATGCATGTGAAACCTCAGTCATGACTTCAGGAAAAAGGATTTCAAATTTGGAGGTTTAAAAGCAACTTCCTTCCAACTTACAAACTCTTTTAGTAAGCCTGTGAGATATTTTCATGTTAGTAAACAATAAACACTCCAGAGTTTGCACATGCATTCAAATATTTTCTCCCTAAATTCCAAATAAATGTTGGACACAAATGTGAGAACTGTTATTATGTATCAACTTCATTGCTCCACACTGTGCTCAGATTGATTAAACAGTATTTCTGGATATGTTTGTGAAATTGTTTCTGGATGCACTTAGCATTTGAGTCAGAACACTCGGTTAAAGAAATTACCCTTCCTAGTATGGGTGGACCTCATCCGTTTCTCTAAAGGTGTTAATAAAATGAAAGACTGGGTAAGAAGGAATTCATCGTACCTCTCTGATCCTCTTTGAGTGAAAACATTGTTCTTATCTTTCCTGAAGACTTAGACTCAGGCTCTTAGGTCCCAGGACTTCACACATGAACTGGAACAGTACCTTCAGCTCTACCAGGCCTCCAGCTTGTGACTACAGATGTTGGATTTCTCAGCCTCCACAGTCATGTGAGTCAGTGCTTCCGAAAAATATATTTATATACTAAGGAGGACAAACACACAAACACATGCACACACACACACACAGACACACGCACACACCTCTTTATACATACCTAAATATCTCCTACTGATTATTTTTATTCTGGATAGTCCAGAAAAATATAAGAAATATTCTATCCAATCCCCTAGAATGAAATTTTGACAGTGTCAGTCACGTGTTCAGAAATATTGAACAATTCTTCAAATAGTTTGTTGAATAGTTCCACTAAATAATAGCTACTGTTGTTACTTTCACTAATAAACAACAATATTAGAAGACTGGGGAGGACGTGTCTTGCCATCTAGGGATGGCACATAAATCCTGAATGTACTGTAACTAAAAAACAATACACACACTAATATTTCTGTAGTAAAAGTTTGGTTTTCACAATTGGAATGGAATGAACATTTTTAAAAACTTTCCTGCCGCTTTGCAAACATAAATGATTTGCCAGCTGCTTTGTGAAAACTAGATTGACTTTTATCCAGCTTCCTAGATAATTTGGTCTGAGGTAATTCAGATTAGTTTTTTAGTTTTAAATTAAATCTCATCTGATTAAGCTTGTCCATATTTTTGAAGGGTCATTTAAGTTATTACTCAGGCTAATTGATGTTCATGACATCTCTTAGTCAAAAAACAAGCTGCATCCCACATTAGAAACATTCTGCTTGCTTCAAGCTTCACATCATTAATAAGAGAGACTAGAGCTGCCAGTTAATGCTGGGAATAATCATAAAAAAGCAAAGAAAGAAAAGCGTATATCATATCTTCACCACCAGCGTGCAGACCAAACATTAGTTCATTTTTGGTTCTTTTGTGTTAAGTCAAAATAATGTACAGATTTTTGTCTTCAGAGTATCAACATTCTTCCTACTCACTCTGCAATGTATAATGCAACATGATGAATTCTGCATATCTATAAAGGAACAAGTATATATCTTCATGTTGCAAAAATAGTCTAGTTAAAAAATGCAAAAATAAATAATGCATACCCATAGAACTACTTGTTTTATTATGTTCTTGATGTTTATAAGCTAAAAGACCAACCACTAACAAGGAAACAAAAAAGGGAAGATACATCGATAACCCTACAAATTAAATTATTTTAAAAACAGCTTTGCTACATAAAGCAGGAAAATATTTTTGTAAAGTAATATAATTCCTAAGAGAATGTCTTTTATACCTTGAAATATTCCTCTGCTCCTGTAATAGTAACACCAGTGTTACCCACAGAACTCTTGACCTTCCAAAGTTCTGGCAGGAGTTAATCAAAGGTCTAAGCTTCCTGATTGAGTAGGTTTACTCCTGATCAGAAGATCTCCATAAGCCTGGCATGTAATCATGTCATCGGGTATCTTGTAGGACCTAAAGAATACATAAAATTGGACATTAAGCTTCTTTTTCACAGAAGACGAGTGAACAAAAGTCTGATGAAAAATAAGATCCTGACATAATCTCAAAGTATCTCCTCACAGTCTGCTTATTAACTGCAAAGCCAAAAGAGAAACATTTAGTGGGAAAATCTAGCAGACAAAGCCTTTCCCAGGTGGTCAAGATTACTTATATGTGTAATGGGACAAATGGAAATTATGTGCCTTCTGATACACTGTACTGAAAATGTTATGATGTATTTTTTGGTATTCCTGCCCCCAAATTATACAACCTGATTATGATTTTAATCAAATATCAGACAAAGTCAAATTGACCAATATTGTAAAAAATATCTAGGTTATGCTCTTCAAAATTGTCAAGTATTTATTTTGACCTTGGAAAACATTTTAACATAATTTAGATTGACCCTCTCCTGTCTGATTTCCACAGTCCTCACCTTTCCCTATTGCCTGAACTGAACGCTTCATTCATTTACAGGTTGATATTTAAGTCCACAAGCCCTAAGTTAATAGGAGAGGCAAGTTCTGGACATACATAACAATAAAACAAATTTTAAAGGGTGAGTGATGTGTTTTAAAAGTATTCATTAAGTATATTCAGATGAAAGATTGCTTTGAGTTGAGAGAAATAAATATAATACTTCCTAGGATAGGCAGAACTTTTTTTACAGGCTTTGAAAGATTTTGATGAAGACAGGTATATGAACTGCTGAAAAGAACAAAAAAGCTAACAGGCAACAATCTCTGAAGGACCGATTTCCTTCTTTCTAGTTTTTTATGAGCCTATCAGAATTTCTAAGAATTTTAAAGACAATTTCAGACATGAGACTGAGTTTCCTTATTTATTGTACATTTGGTGTTAAATAAATAAAACCATAGGATTTTTAGTATTCTAGAATAAGGAAACTAATGAAATGAGGTAGAAGAACAAAAAGGAAGAAGAGAAGGAGGGAAGGAGAAATAGTCATAGACGACGTCACTGCTCCTTCTAGATGTTATATCTAAACCTCTTGGAGAAGCAGCAGCCAGACTCACCCTTTTCTGGGATCCATGCTTTTCCCTCCTCCCACTCCAGAGTTTATCAGGTCTCTGTGAAACTGTGGACTTTGTTCAGAGCAGACAAGAGATAGCTAAAGGACTAAAAAGAAACCTAAATAAAGTCTTTAATTTTTTTTATTATGTTCCCTTTTGATTTTTTAAAATTTATTTGTTACAATATTTCAATCTTTTTATGGCCCAGAAAAAAAATTGGTAATATTTATTATCTCAATGTGTCATGGAAATATTGTAGACTTTGGGTCTAGATGTCCTGTTAGTAATTTGCTGTGGCTGTTTTCCTCCTCAGAACTCCGTATTTAGTCAGATATTTGTCTATCAAAATTCTTTTTTTCATTTTTATAATTATTATTCTACTTTTAATAATCAGACTGTGCTGCAGAGCCAGTAATCAGGATGTCTGAAGAGAAAGAGCAACCTGGATCCCTAACAGTAAGTTTGCGTAGCTCATTCAAATAACAAGGAGCAATTCTCTTATTCTGCACAAGTCTTTTGATGGTAAATATTAAATTCTTATACTTAAGATTTTTGATGACAGTTTATTCCCCACTTTATCCTGAAAGAACTTGAAATTCCAGATTTCACTTCATCTGAAAATAACAAACCAAGAGTGTTCAAGGCAAATTTATTCATGACTGTGCATAAATTTTATTAATCCTATAGACTCCAATTTTAGTTAGAAGTTCTCAAGCATGGTATTTATTAATAAATTGAATGTTGAATAGCTACTTCACCAAAGGATCATGTACAAGAAGTACCTAAGAGGATGTTTGCTATAGTTTTGCAGGATGTAGAACATCTTCCAAAGGCCCATGTACTAAAGGTCTTCTTTCCAACCTATGAACATACTGAAAGATGGTGGAACCCTTAAGAGGTGGGGCCTATAGGGAGTAAGTTAGGTCATTGGGGCATTCCCTCAAAGGGGACTGTGGGATGCTGGCAGCTTTCTCTCTCTCTTTCACTTCCTAGCAATGAGGGGAATATTTCGTTCCATTGTGTGCTTCCAGCATGATGTCCTTCCACAGATTCAAAGCAACAAGGCCAATAAATCATGAACTGAAACCTTTAAAACTGTAAGGCAAAGTAAAACTTTTCTCTTTATCATTTTAATATCATGGGTACTTATTACAGTTACACAAAGCTGACTAACACAACATTTTTCAAGTTGCTTTTTTCTGTACATATCACAATAAATTAATATATTCAATTAAAATTCTGGCAGCATTAAACTACTATTTCTGACAGTCTATTTTATATGTAAAATGATAATTGCTAATTAATCACATGGGGGAATAAATTCAGATGAATTTCAAAATATGAACTAAATTTAACTACATCACTATGAATCATCCATCTCTTTCAGTGAGTCTTTCAGTCAGCTACTTTCTCATTCCATCCACATAGATGTAGATAAGGCAAAACACACACATTGGAAATATAAATGTATATATGACTTGAGGATCTCTAAAATTGTATTAACATGAAATGCCAACACATCTGTAGTTAAGTATACAAGACCCAAGACTCTTTGTATTTCTCATTTAGTCTTAGAAACTAAAACTAAACTGAAAAAACTAAAATATAAAGATCACATTGATTTAAGAAGTATTAGTGTTTTAAACTTCAGTAAAAGGACTATGGAAAGATGAATCAAAGCCAAAGAGATAAAAACATTTGTGAAATGTTATCTTCAGCCAATTATGTGTCACGAGGAATAACAGAAATAAGGCAAAGATTTACATTCTCATTGTTTTTACACCTTCTTCCTTCTGAGAGATCAGACAAAATGTTATGGAAATATTGGAAGACAGCAAAATTGCTGTGGTATTTTCTCTCTTACAAGCATGGAAAAATAAACATTTTTAGATTTCTTGCTTGGCATGATTTCCTTGTGATGGGGTCTTGGATCTGATCTAGCAGGGATAGGAAGAATTCCTTTTAGTCATTGTTTAAAACCAAACTTCAAAGTCTTATGAATAGAGTTTGTTGGAAAGGGACAGCTGAACATTTGGGATCAACAGAGAAAGAAAAAACACATTCAATTGTCTCTTTCACTCTAACATGGACAGACAAATGTAAACTGTTATCCATAGTGCCTGCCCCGATCTCCGACCTGCTCTCACTTGTCTATTAAGGAAAGACCACACCTCCTATTCTCTAAAGCCTCATTTTCTAACTATTAGCAAAAATAAATAAATAAATAAATAAAAATCATAACTCAAACTATAAAAAGAGGCTAAGTATTCTGATCCTCTCAAATTCTCCATTTTGCAAATTCTTCAATACTGCCGTTGTCTCTTCAACCTCTGTGTGTAATTAGGGTGGGTTATCATTGTGCTGACCTGTACCATTTTTACCCTCTGTATCTCCTGAATGATAAAATTAATTAGGAGGCCACCAACTGGGGATGCTTGCTAATTACTCTAGACACCCATTGGAGTTTCTTTAGGAAGACCTCACCCTCATTTTTCGAATGCATTAGGGTTGCTTTTTAAACAATCTCCATAACTGTAGTGAAATTGATTTTCAGCAACTATACAAATAAATAAAATTATAATTTGGCAATTTATTTAAGTGTGATTTATGTACTCACACAAATGTTACAATTTTTCATGGTTATATGATAAATCAAACCAGACACAATTAACTTGCAGGGAGGAATCTTCCTTTTGTTTCTTCTTCCATCTTTCTTTCACTTTTTTCTGTCCTTCCTTCACTTTAAAGATTTCTGATGTAACTTGAAGTCAATACAATTAAATATATAAGAAACTAATGAATTGAAAGATTATGGTCATAAATTTTCCATATTTAATTTTCTCTCTTTATATGTGAAAGCAAGCAAAACATGGTCATTATAAAGTGTTCAAATCATACAGAAGCAACATTCCCTGGTTAAGACACTGGTTAATCAGCTTTTTTGTTGTGACTGAAAGACCTGACAAGAGCAATTACAAGGAGGGAAAGTTTATTTAGTCTCCAAGTTTCAGAGGTTTAGTCCATGGTGAGAAAAATCCTTAGCTCTGGGTCTGAGATGAGGCAGAACACCATGTAGAAAGGGTGTTGCCAAGGAAAGCTGCTTAGGATGTGATGAACCAGAAAGCAAGCAGAAAGAGAGAGAGAAAGAGAGAGAGAGAGAGAGAGAGAGAGAGAGAGAGAGAGAGAGAGAGAGTGAGAGAGAGCACACTCCACTTAGCAGGGACAAAGTATAACCTTCAAAGTCATGCCTCCAGTGACCTCGTTCCTCTAGCCACACCTTACCTGCCTATAGTTACCACCCAGTCATTTCTACCAGTGGATTAATCCACTGATTTCGTTATAGTTCTCACAATCTAATCATTTTACCTCTGAACATTTTTGCATTGTTTCACACATGAAAGAACCCCTCATATCTGGAGTTATAGGGAACACCTCATATTTAAATCTTGGCAACTATGAAATCTTGGAAGTAAATGTTTTCTGAATTTGTAGTGATTTTGCAAATCAAATAATATTTACTAAACATTTAAAGTGCATTGAACTCTGAAAAATACAGGATGAGACTGTTCTTGCCCTTCATAATACCAACCATTGAGTATGAGGAAATAAATCCATGTGCACTAATAATTTGTATATAATCTAAGAAAGTATATCTGAGGATGATAACTAAGATTAAGCATCAGAAATAACTCCTAAGTGACAATAAAGTGACATGATTCTATAGAAAATAAGCATGAATTTCAAAGTTAGGGACCTGATCTCTTCCCTGAGATTCTACCCTCCTGATTTCTATCCAACCATCAGCTATCTGTCTGTAGGTGCTAAGAATCAGGGTAGATGGTGCTTTGAGATGGAGAACAAGGATATAAGGTTGACAGTGTTCAGATCACTGTTCCTCTCTGAGTGGAAAGAGTGTCTAAAGTATACTTCCAGGTGACATGTATACACTGAATAAAGTATTTAGGAATAGATTCTAACCCCCAAATACGCAGAAGAGCTAGGAGCTCAATGTGACATACCATGAAGTGGAGAAATGCTGTAAAAGAAAACCTAACATAGGAACAGAAGACAAATAGGTGTGAACCATGTGAAATTGCCATTTTCTTAACAATCCAATGCCAGAAATATCATGCCTCATATCTTTTCAAACATAGGGGCTGAGGTATGGGAAGGCAAGATGAGAGGAGTTAAAGATGGTAGAGAATAGTAGGTGAAGATGTTTGAAAAGGATAGATGGAAACTTTACTTCAAAAACAAATATGTCAAAATTTACCATTAAAAGTCTTAGATGTGTTACAAAACACAGCTCAGTGGTTTTAAGGGAAATCCACGAACACATGCAAAACTGAAACTCTGAATCTGTATTTGTTGGTCTCACCCATTTCTGATATTCATTCCTGCTGGATATATTCATAACAGAAAAACCACTGAGGGTATCATCCTTTCTTCAGTCCAGAATACAAATCCATGGTACCATCCAGATGAAGATCACCCACAATGGATTAGGGGAAATCAGAGATAGGGAAACACTCAGGGTGGTAATGAGCTTGCCTGATGTGCAGGTCAAAAACTTCAAAGGCTAAGCATGTAATGCTTTGTGTTTGTTTATTTTTTGTATTTGTGTTTGATTTTTGGTTATCTCAAGAAAACTGAGACACTCTACCTCAAAATGAGTCCTGAAAAATAGTTCCTTCAAAGTGTCATGCACACAATCATTTCAGTTATTCATTTATTTGAATCCACAGTCAAGTACTAAATAAAGAATATTATTTGTTTTTAAAGTTCTTATTAATCAGTGCACCCGTGGGGACATTGACATTTTACATCAAGAATTTACAGACAGAAATAAAGTAGTACTCAATCATGCACACAATGACCTTAACAGTGCATGGATGAAGGTTCTGGAGTTTATATGAAAATTGGGAAGAAGCAGAGATGATAAAAATAATCAGGAGAGGAAGAGAGAGCACTCTTTGGAATCTACATTTAGACCCTCACCAGTTCTAAAAGGTTTTGACAAACTGCTATTCTTCACTGCATCCAGCTCTTTCTCTGCTTTTACTCCATACCTTGGAATCCTTACATTATAAAAATGTTAATATTCAGTAGTGTGAGTTTTCCAAGACTGCCCTATCAGTTCCACAAGATTGGTGGCTTAAAACTCAGTTCTAGGGGCTCACAACCCTAAACTGACCTGTCAGCAGGACACTACTTCCATTGACAAATTCTTTTCCTTTCTGTTAGCTTCTTTTATGGCCAGTATTACTTAACATTGCTTGGCTAGCAGGTGCATTACTTGGGTATGGGTTCTTATTCTCTTATGGTACTCTCCTTGTGAGTTTCTGTCTGCATCTCCTTCTCCATGTCTTAAAAGAACATCATTCATATTAGACTAAGGGACCACACAATATAGTACACTCTCATCTTAACTAATTAGATCTACAATGAACCTATTTCCAAATAAAGACACATTTTGAGGTTCCAGGAAAGACTGGATTTGGTGTATGGGGGAGCAACTATTCCACCCATTGTGTGGACTCATTTAGTTCAATGGATCTTTGTTAAATCACAGCCATTTGCTTTAAATAATAACCTCTAACAAGAGAATAAAATATTTTTGCTACCTATTAAAATGATTTGGAAAATGAGCATTTAGGGAGTTATCTCAAAGTGGAAGGAAAAGGATAGAAAGGGCTGTCTTAGGTCTTTAAAATCATACCATGGATGCTCAAATTCTTTCTGCCTAATTGTTCACTGTTAAGAGCAGGTGTTATGTCCTCAGGATACCTTCTTAATCAAATGAGTAGAAAGCAACCACATCAGAGAATTCACAATGGCACACAGAATAATTGCTTGACCCCATGGTTAGAAAGTCTGTAAGTGCACTTGCAAATTGGCAAGTAGAGTTTAAGTGTCAAAAACGGCTAGTAGATTCACAGGAAAGTGTATCAGATCACAGAGGGTTGTGCCACCATCAATTGAGACTTGCAGTACTTCTGGAAGCCAGATGAGAATGTAAGTATGACCCTTACATCTTTCACAAAACTGTCAGCCAGAAACAAAGCCTCTGCTTTCCAGGCATGATCACAATGGGTCTGCTGTTCAAAGGTGGGCATAGGAATCATTAAGTTCGTGGAGGAAGAGTGATGGATTAAGGTCTACTTACTCCTTAAAAACAAAATCCAAAAAGCAACAATGAATCTCTTGGCTTCCTGTACCTCCCTGTCAGTTACTAGTCAGCACTCTCCCAAAACCAGGGAGGAAAAAAAATGACATAATACTTGCCATTTATAAAATGGTTCTTACAGTTTAAATTAAGAAAAATGTAAAAGAAAAATAATTGAGAGAGAAGGTAATGTAGGAGGATTGGGGCAGGGATTTGGGACAGAATGAGTTAGTTTTGGCAGAAAGATTATTCCAGAACTATAGTGACAGTGACTATTACCAAATGCTTTGACCTCCCTGTTGAAGTGAATGCCTGTTTGGTTGGTGTATTTGAAGTTGGAACTGAAAAAAATGCTCCTGTTGGCTGATGTTTAACAAGCCTCTCTTTGGGAGTTCGGCATCTGTCAGGTGTATCAGAACAAGGGTTTCACTTGTATTAAGTGGGAGAAAAATTGTCTCTAATGAGCTGCTAGCATCAAGTGTCCACGGGGTTCTCCAAGGCATGTTTGACTCAGGCAGGAGTTAAAAGGCTAATACGAGTTTTTGATTATCTGGGAAAACTATTCACAGAGGAAAATGAGATTGAACTTTTCATGAACAAAACTATATGCTGAAGACATTGTATGACAGAACCATGCTAAGTGCCTTACCTACCCTCTGTTGAATATTTGCCATCCCATTTTCAGGGAAGAAAAGTAGCATGTGAAATGGTGTGTCCTTAGTCCAACCATGAGGTCGTTGCATAGTTGGAGAAGAAACCGAAGAACTTCCAAACCTGTGCACTTTATCTGTCCAAATGCCTCCTCAGAAAATGAGCTAGAAAAAAGAATGGAATGCCTGCTGCTTTCATTCTATGCAGAAAGATACTGCAAACCAGTGGTTGGGTTCTTGTACATAATTCACATAGCACCTAAGACTGCACATAGGTATTCTGATTATATGAGAGAGACCATTTTTTTTTTTTTATCTTTTTGGAATACGAATGAATGCAGGACATACATTGAGATTTAAGTGTTTTGTGTAGAATCAGACCTGAATTATTATGGAAAGAGCAGGCTCCTGAAATAAAAAGTTAGTAATAAAATGCAGCCATTTCAAGCCACGCTAGTGTGGGCCAACTATCCTTTCTCCCCTGCACCTTGGTTATAAGATGGTCACTTTATTCAACATTATCCCAAAATGACTTTTAAAATATGATTTATTGTATTGGACCACAGATGTTAAGAGGCGAATGAATCATACTCTTCTGCTTATTGCTTTTGATCATCTGATCTATCAAAAAACTATTTCCCTTGTCATCTGCCCCATCCCCCTTGTTTCTATGCCTTAAGTCCCCCTCAAACTTCTTTCATGCATGTTCTTTCATACTGCTGTTAAATGCTTATATCATGCTTTGTATTCATGTGTTTTTAATCTACACAAAATTTTGTGTAGACTATTCTCTGTCTTATCTTTCTCACTCAAGATAGAAATATAAGGAATTTTAAACATACAGTGAAATTACAGGAATTTTACAGTGAGTATCCATATACCCATTTCCTAGATTCAAACACAGTATTTATTGTCCATTCATTTATTCCTCTATACGTTCATGAATATCATACACTGGGGTTATTTCAAAGTACATTGCAGATATCAGGATAATTCTGCCTACATATATCACTACCTAGAGTTGAATGTTTGTTTAGTTTTAACTTTGATATAAAATTTTTAAAAATGATTGGCACAAATTTTAATCATACATTTGCTGGACTTTGGCAAACTCAGACATGCCTCTATGACCCAATATCCTATAAAGGTTTAGAGCATTATCTTTCCCTCAGAAAGTTTCTCCCAGAGATTTCTGCCAGAGATAATGACTTTTTTGAATTTTTTCTCCCTTAGATGAGATTTTCCTGCTTTAGAATTCTCTATGATGAATTCTTACATGCTTTCTTCCAGATGAAGTGGATTTCTCTCAGCATCATCTAGCTTATATTTGGATTTTTTTTTTGCTAGTGTCCTACGGTTTATTGTTTTCTGTCATTTTGTATTGCATAATTTCCATAGCTCATTCTTCACTTTTACAGATTCTGTCCTGTGCCATTACATTCTGTTATTAAACTATGCAGTGAAATTTTAAATTCCTGGACTTTTTAAGTTCAAGAAATTTTGTTTCTTCTTCTTTTGTAGTTTCTACTTATTTGCTGATCTTTCTCTGTTTCTAACAAGTGCAAATACAATTTTCTTTCACTAATTGAGCAGAGTAGAAATAGATGCTTTAAAATTCTAATTCCAAATCCAGAAATATATACATGTTGTTTGTATTTGATTATTTGTCTCCTCAGAGAAAAAATCACATTCCCTTAATTCGCATATGTTGAGTCACCCGGATTGTCCTGGACATTAGGACTGTCCAGTGGTGGAGGTGCCAAAATCTGTTACAATGTTCCAAAAACTTTCAGTGTTTCTGTTTTAGAAGGAAAATAACCTGACTGGAAGAATATTGACACTGTCTTTGAAGCAGTTCAGCTCTTCTCAACTTCAGCTGAGCAGCTTGCAGGCAGCTGTACCACAAGCACATAGTGGGGGTCCTGCCCAGGGTGTGGTCACACCTCTTGCACAGATTATCAACCTCCCTGGCTCTTTCCTTTCCAGGGCTCCCTCCTCTGTCTTCAGTTCCTGTGGTTGTTCTGAATTCTATCCTCTAGTTCTTCTAGCCAGAGAAACTGGGGTTTTCCTATCAAACTCTGTCCCCTTGGAACTAAACTTTGACCTGACCTTACGTCCGATACCATAAAAAAGAGAAAACATGATGCATCAGTTCTTTCTTTCAAATTTAAACTCTCTTTCCAAATCTCAGTGCATTGGTTTACTCTTCAGTTTCTATGGATTATTATTCAGTGTTTGCCGTTCTTACCTTTGCGGAGTCAACCATACCACAAATGGCAAAATGCAATTTTTTATACCCTTCTTGCTATATGTGCAAATAATTTGAAGCTTTGGACTACTTTATGAATGTTGCAGATAGAAGCATATTTTACTCATTTTTCCCATAGCAACTTTTTAATACTCAAAATGATGTTTATATTTTTCTATAATGCATTGACTTCATAAATATTTTAAGCATCTTTACAACCCAAAAAAGGAAAAATATATATAATCTTACCAACTTTCTCTGATTTATCTTACAAGCCAGCAGTCTATGTAAATATTGTTTGCAGTTTTCTTACTAAATATTAACAGCACATTAGTACTCATATCACAATAGTGCTACCCAGGACACTGATGTGGTATGTGGCCAACAGGGCTATTTTCCTTCTAAAGTTTTATTACTTCATACAATATTATTTTCTTGTCTTCTCATCTCTCTGTACTTCCCTCCTTCATTTTGCTTACTTTACCACAAGAAACTTTCATAAGCTATTTTCTAATCATCATGTATTTTATCTCTTAATCTCTTGAAGAATGTGTTTATCTTCTAATTGGAGATCTTTGTCTAAGATTGCTTGTTTCACCAAAGGATATTTTTTATTTTATTATTTTGGTTCGTTATAATTATACATAATAGTAGGATTTATTATACCATATTTGTACACGTACATAATATAATTTGATCAGTCTCATTCCCCAGTACCTTTCATTTCCCTTCTCTACTCCCTCCACACCATCTGCTTGCTCTACTCTGCAGCTCTCCCTTTTATTATTTCTGTTTTATTATTATTATTATTTTAATTAGTGCCTTTTAGTTACACACACACCACACACACACACACACACACACACACATATATATATATATATATATACAGAATTGTGGTATATTCATAGCATAAATTGTTAGATTTTGTTCCCCACAAAGGTTGTCTTCTTAAAGCAAATTTTTTGAAACTTAACATGTCCCAGAATGTCTTTAATGAAATCTTATATGTCAGCCAAGTTTGGTGGTGCATGCCTGTAATCTCAGCAACTCAGAAGGCTGAGGCAGGAGAATCACAAGTTCAAAATTAGCCTCAGCAACTTAGCAAAATTCTTTCTCAAAAAAAAAAAATGGTGGGGAGCAGCTGGGAATATAGCTCAGTGATTAAGCACAATTGTATTCAATTCCAGGTACAAAAATAAAAATGTAACACAATGTTGCTGGATATAGTACACCAGGGTCAAAGATATTTTCCCCTGTTTGAAAATGTTACTTATTATTTTGTTATCTTAAATATCTATGACACTGCTTGTAAATGATTTGTGCCTGCTTTGCAGAAACTATTTTTCTTTTCTGTAGTTTTTATTATCTTATATTTCACTATACTGTGTCTAGATATGGGTTTTCTCTTATTATCTATTTGAACTTTTTTAGTTTCCTGATGGTCTGTTCTTCATTTGTTATTTTTAAGGTCTTAGTACTTATTTATTCAAATGCTTTTTTTCTTTTTGTTAATTATTTTTCTCCCATTCTGGAATTCTACTGAAACCTGTGCTTCTTTACCTCCACTCTGTCATTATCTCTCCTTATATGTATTCACAATTTTAAATCATGGCCCTGTTTCTTTACACTGATGTCTGGGAAATTTCTGAAATGTAAACTTTGATTTCACAGATATGTTATATGGTTATATCCATATTGAAACTTTCCAGCTTACTGGGTTATTTGTTAAGTGTGGTATTTTTACATCACATATTTACACTGACTCCTTTATTTTAACTAAATACTCTCCTTAATGTAAGCAACATTCTCTCTTATTTCCCAAGATATTTATTATACTTATTTTAAATATTTATCAGTATAACCATTAATATTTATTCAGTGGTATTACTCCTTTATTCCTCCTTTTTTATTATAAGCTTTTCAATCCACAATTTTCTTCCTTTTTATTTTTTCTTTTTATTTATTTATTTTTTTTATTGTAAGCAAATGGGATACATGTTGTTTCTCTGTACATGGAGTAAAGGTGTACCATTTGTGTAAACATAAATTTACATAAGGTAATGTTGTTTGATTCATTCTGTTATTTTTTCCCTTCCCCTCACCCCTCCCACCCCTCCCACCCCTCTTTTCCCTCTACACAGTCCTTCCTTCCTCCATTCTTGCCCCCCTCCCTAATCCTAACTCTAACCCTAACACTAACCCCTCCCACCCCCCCATTATGTGTCATCATCCACTCATCAGCAAGATCATTCATCCTTGGTTTTTTGAGATTGGCTTATCTCACTTAGCATGATATTCTCCAATTTCATCCATTTGCCTGCAAATGCCATAATTTTATCATTCTTTATGGCTGAGTAATATTCCATTGTATATATACCACAGTTTCTTTATCCAATTTTCTTTCCCTGTTAAAAACACTTTTTTTTTTTCAATGAGAATATCAAGGGGGATGATAATCACTTAAAAATAAATCACTGGTTAGAGATACCCATCATTTCTAACTGGTATTGATTTTCAGTGACCAAGAATATTTTATACTTTGCCTGTGTGATACAGTTGTCCTTTAGTATCAACTTCAGATTGGATCCAGAACCCTCTGCAAGATATCAAAGTCCCTGCAGGGTTAAGTCCCTTATATAAAATGGCATCATATATGCATAAAACCTATAACAACCTTCTATATATGTTGAATCATCTCTCAATTACTTATAATACTTAATATAATGTAAATATCATGAAAATATTTGTTACAATGTACTATTTCAAGAATAGTAACAAGAAAAGTCTGTACAAATTCCACACAGATGTATTTTTCCACATTTTTTTATTAGTGGCTGGTTGAATCCATGGATGCAAAACCCATGGATCTAGAAGTGTGACTATACTAGTCAAAAAAGATTTTCTATCACCCTGGGGGGGTGCATGTCTTCTGTAATGAACAGAGAACAGCAGCATGCTCCAGGCTCTGGTTTGTGCAGATACTAATAGATTTAGATGGAATCACAGTTGTCAGAGGAGAAAGCAGATATACCACAAACCTCCTTTAACCACCCCTTTGTACCGTCTTCTCATCAGATAGTCATATAAATCTGCAACACTCTCCCTGTCACATCTTCTGCCATAGCTCCCCTCTGAGATCAGATTTCCTTCACCAGAGACTAGCATTCTAATCTTTGTCTTCATAGACTTTTTGTCTTTGTCTGTGTTCTTTTGAGCATTTTGTCTTGACATCAAAGTATTGGACTCATTCGGCTGCTTCCCCACCTTCATGTGGTGAAGGGCAGAAATGCTGCATCCAGGGCTAGGGGACAAAGATAACTGTGTAAACCAGTTTCTTGGCCCTTGTGTCATGGCATAAGAGTCACCACAGGCCTGGAACATTTTCGTATGAAAGAATGAGAATCGCTCACTGACAGTGCAGGTCAGGCACCTTTTGGGTGCAGGATCTTTCTCTGTCTTAGACTTGACATGTACTCATTTGTTCTGCGGAACCATGTGCATCAACACATCACTTGCCATCTTCATTACTGTATCTGTTTGTGGCAGGGAGGGAACAGGGAAATTTTCCTATAGCACAAGAAGAATGCAGGTCAACCCCTCCCTGTGATGGGTCTGGGGCAATAACTACTGGCCATGGGGGACTGCCACTCTCTACCAAAGATGATCTCACTCTTTCCTGGCTCTCTGAGTGAGGCATTGTTTCATCCAGAGGCTGTATGAGTCATGTCTCTTTTGGTGACTCTGACACCTACAGATCGCGCAGGGGTTGACATCCTGAGACTGATGATTCTATAGCTAGACAATATGTGTCACTTCCTCCACATTTTCCTTATCTCACATTTCTCAAATTCATACACTTTTCTTTAACAGCTCTGGTATCTCCAAAATTGGGCCAAAGCAAATCGTACTCACTTATGAGTAGTTTCTATCTTATGAACTGGATGATGTAGCAAAGAATGTATTACTTTTTACCATGGTGATAAATGTTATTTGACTTTTCATCACTATCTATAAACATTTTATAAATGCTGATACATATATTTATCATAAATTATAAAAGTCTTGTTACCTAAAATGCATTTCAAATATCCCTCTTACTAGTACAATAATATTTAATTGGATAAATATACCATAACTGACTTAATCATTTCCTAAGTTTTTTATTTAAACCACTTGATTTTTATTTTTTTATAAGTGGTGTGTGATGAATGTTTTTATCTGCATATACTAGTTTGCTGTACCTGCCAAAAGTAACTAGCATAAACACACTAAAACATTGAGATAGCTTGTAGTACATACAAGGATGTTCCAGGTTAATACCCCAATCTCAAGATTGTCCCTTTAGATGCATAAGTAAAATCTTTCTCACATAAAACAATTCCAGAAACTGGGGTATGTTATCATTGGGGGTCCTTATTCAGCCTACCATATTGCACTTTAAATTTTCAATGTATGATTCTTTCCAGGACTAGCAAGTCAAATAAATAGGTTAAAGCTTTAAGGCCCCAGTATGTACTGTTAACACATTTTATAGTATCATAATTCTTATATATATCTAGTTTAAAAAATGTATGTATGCATCCTCTTAATTGATGGGTCCTTTACATTTTGTTTTGAGAGTTAAGCTATTTTTTTTTATCTTTTTGATTCCTAATAAGGAGGGATAATTATTTTTCTTTCTTACTGATTAAATTTCAATATTTCAGGTGTTATTCTTTTCGCCAACTGTTTTTTTTTTCCCCAATATCTTCTATAGTTTTCAATACTGGCAATTATTGGCAGAAGATTGTAATTTTTACATAACCTATCCAAATTTTTGTTCTTTCTTGTTTTCTCTCACTTTTAAGTTGAGAAATTTTCCTTTTTCCCAGACATCAAATGTCATTGTTACTATCCTCAGTTTTTATTTAATTATATTTTAAATAAACAATGAGAACATACCTTCCATAAGATAAACCAGGTACTGGCCTCATTCACAAATTCAGTGAATACAAATATATGGAAAATATTGATTAAGTTTGTGTTGCAATAAAAATGACATTTCCTTTCGAATCCTTTCTAATCCTTATAACTTTAAACTTAAAATGGCAATCCTGCATATTTAAAAGAAATAACTTTGTAGTGCTCAACTGAAATTGATGTGATATAAAACATATTTCCACCTGTAATCATTAGTCTCCAATTCTTTTCTGAACATATTTACTGAGTTCTTGTTACCTGTATATTTATGGTTGAATTTTATGACCCCAAAATACATGTGATGAAACGCTAACATTTGATGTGACTTTATTTGGAGATTGGTCCTTTATGGAGTTAATGAAGGTTAAATGAGGTCTTAACATGGGTTCCTAATTTAAAGGGAGCAGAATCTTAACAAAAAGAGACAGAGGCATCCATGAATTTTCTTTGTTCACATACAAAGGAAATATATAAAGATACAGTGAGAGGGAAGCTTCCTGAAAACCAGGAAGAGTGGCCTCACCAGAAACCAATCCTGCAGGTGGAAAATTCCAGTCTGCAGAATTGTGAGAAAACAAACCTCTGTAGTTTAACCTACCTAGTCTGTGATATTTCGTTATGGCATCCTGAGCAGACTGATACACTTATTGCAGGTAATAGAAATGCAGTCAGGTGTCATGCAAGAATGTTGCAACCAATGACAGGTCAAATATACAACAGTGGTCCCATTAAATTATATAGTATAGTGATATAACCTTTCCAATTTGTGTTAGGTGCCCGCCATGATGTTTGCACAATGACAAAATCACCTAACACTACATTTTTAGGAATGTGTTTCTGTCACTAAATAATTTCTTCTGACTTTTAGGACCCTACAGTTTATTTGGAAGTGTGGACTGCAAACATGTTTATCACTTACTGAAACATAAATGGTGCATTTCCCTCTGGGTGTGTATTCATATGCTTGGTGCAGTCATGGATTCAAGTTGTGTCTAAGTGTATGTTAATCTGCATCTTTAGTTTTCCCAATCAGCTATTTCTAACCACATGGTTGACTATTCAATTTGTATTTTTTGACTTCATGTATATTAAATAAAAAAGACATTCTCAAATTTGAAGAACAAAAAAAGAAGCTAATTTGTATTGATATGTTATAAAAAATGTGTTCCTGGGACATGTGACTACAATGTCTTTGAAGAAAAAATAAAATAACCGACAGCTGTGGCATGTTGCCTACCTTAGACATTTCCCAAATATTCCTCACCGTGATGAAAGACATTTGACTCAAAAATCAGTCCTTAAATCTTTCTCCCTCACTTCTTTAATAATGTCTATTTTCTCATTTCCCACGGTGGTGTTATTGGATTCGTAACAGCCGCTCTGTATAGTATCATTTACCTGCAAGCTACACCAGCAGATTCAAGGAGTTTTGAATTATGAAATCTGATTAGGTAGCTTTATGTTAAAGGACAATCAGATGGAAAATATGCTGAAATAAAAATGGACTGTGAAAATGCTCCAGTAGGTGTCATTTTCCTTAAAAGCATAAAGTTCATTGCCAAAGCAAGATAACATAAATTATGATGATATCAATCCTAGGCTCTATGATTACAAGGAAGTTGTTTAAAACCAATCCCACTTTCTAGAGGAGAATGTTAAGATTTAGAGAGATAAGACATAATAGAAAGGGCACAAATTATGAATTACAAGTTATAATTTAGGGCTATGGGCAAGTTATAACAATTATAATGAAAGGATCTTAGACAGCATCCTTAATTTTCTGAGCCTTGGTTTCCGCTGACTACTTGGATGACTTGTACATTGATAGTAAGCTATAGTTTACTGAGCAACACAGAATACAGAAAACAGAAGCAGCTCTAGGTGTTTCTGTCAAAAAGGGATCTAATACAGAGAGTTATAGGCTAATGAAACTGATGAGAGAGCTTGGGCTAGAAAGGTCAGAAACTGCTGCTAGCATTCCAGAAATCATGAAGTGCAAAAATAACTGGCAACTCTGCGCAAAGATCTTGGAATCAGGTAGGATGATTCACATTCTGACATCAGGAGCAGACTTGCAAAAGCTCCTATCTGCCATCTTCCAGTTCCTCAGACTTAACCACTAAAACCAAGGAAACTTGCCATTCTTTCCATCCCTTCAAACTTGAACAAGAATTACTCACTTGCAGGGCATAACTTGGAACTCTAATAGCAAGAGAATCTGGACAATGAAGTTTCCAGGCTTCAATCTCCTGCAGTAGACATGATGATGGAGAATAGTGTAGGAATGTGTCTAAGATTCCAACAGACGACTGATAAAATAGAATAATTCCACATAGGAGACACTCACAATCTAATCCAATCTACCTACTAGTTCTGTTTCCTTTACCTATAAAATGTAATTTAATGCCATTTTGCTTTGATTTTTTAACACTGTAAGCACCATAATTCAAGTGTTTTTCACCAGTTTTCAATTTTCTACCTGGCTCAATGCATGACTTATAAGTTTGATTATGCTCTTGTTGCAAACAATCCCCAAACCCAACAAGTATTAACTTCATTCTCACTTTCTATGTCCCATAGATTTTTCAAGGATCTACCAGACATGTTCATTTCGGGTGTTTAGGGTCTTTGTTGAGTAATACTCCACCCTTTTGTGGGCAAGTTATCTGGAATATTCAGCCTCTGCCATTATCATGACATGAGGAGGGAGGGACTAGAGAATTATTCATAGGACTTTTGCTAAGCCCAACAGTGTTGTGGACCAATTCAATTCTGAGAAATATGATGATTGGCATATTTGGTTAAAACTACTCTTTATGTCATACCTTACAGAATCAGATTTATATATTTTAACCTGGATAATATTTATAAATTATGAGTCAAATTATATCCCTCTTCTGCCTGAAATCTTTGGAGCTACCCATTGTATGTAAAATTAAACAGAGACCTTTTGTTATAGGCCGCCATGTTCTATAAGTTCCAGAGGGACAACTTTTAAAATCCTCCTTCTTAGTACTCTTCTGAGTGGCTGAGGTCCAAGATGTGGATTTTTTCAGGATGGTTCCAGTGTAGACATTCTGAACCTGCTGTCCTTTTTGACCAGATTTGTTCTCAAAACTCTTTCCAAGAGTAGCTTCTTTTTATTCTTCAGGTCTTTGAATGTCAACCGCATGCTTTACTCTCTAGGATAACAACAGTACAGCATTGTTCACAATCTACACATTGTTCCTAGGTTTATCATTTCTCTGCAATATTGTAAGGGAATGATGTTAAAAAAATCATGAACATAAGGAACACTTCATTCTCTATTTTTTGCCTTGCTCCAGAATTTAGATGGTATTCAGTCCATAATAATCACTATACCAATATAATCTGAGTAAAACTAAAAATCAGTAAGTTGGATTTTTTATTATTGATCAAAATAAATTAAAAAGGACTGATAGAGATTGGGGTAATGTTTCAGATGTGAATTAACATGAAGATATCTCCTTATTTGTTTGTCTTTCAGAGTTGGTTAAATTTTTAAATTTAACTTTTAAGGACTTTAAGTCCTACATATTTTCTCACAAAGGAATACTATCTTCTGTCTGTATATTTTTTACATACAAATGCACACCAGCTTAACAAATCTTTATTTTTTTTTATTAAAATCTTTTTTATTTTTACAGACTGCATTTTGATTCATTGTACACAAATGGGGTACAACTTTTCATTTCTATGGTTGTACACGATGTAGATTCACACCATTCATGTAATCATAAATATGCATAGGGTAACAAATCTTTATGATAAACTACCTCAAGTAGAAAAAGAAATTAGTCAAACAAAATGTCATAGATTTGCTATCACAAATTCATGGTGCTTCAAAATACAAATGGCTGTATTTACCAATTAGCTAGTATCTGTTAAGAATGGTAGCATTTCTTTGTAATGTAACAGTTGATGTTTTTCTTTCCTCTTTATACCCATGCCCTTGCTTGGCATGCGCTTAGCCATTAATTGGGTTATTAAGGAATCATCTGGAAGGTGATGGCAAGTAGCATTTGCATGAGTTAGTACTAAACTCAGTCATCCTTAGCATTTTGTTAATGAAATGAGGTTTTTGTGGCAGGAAAGTACAAGCACATGTTTGGACTCAGAAGAACTTGAATGTTAAGGCCAGCTCTGACTTTTTAGCTGTCTGTTATTGGATAAGTTATATTGGGTGCCCAGATTTTTCATCTATTTTATTTCAAAGTATTAGGAGGAGGTCTGGAACATTCTTGAACAAAGTCATTTTCAGGGTTCCTGTCTCAACAAATATTAATGCTCTAATGGTATCATCCAGATATCAACTCGAAAATATTTATAATACAGTAAAAGATTAATTATGACAAAAGAAGAAAATCTATAAAAAACTAATATTTTTCCAAGTACTGCAAAATGGTGGTATTTTGCTTTTAAAACAAACTTAAAAAACAAAAGAAAAGTTATAAATCTGAAATTGAAATAAGACAACTGACTCTAGTATGAAAAACATGAAGTCCAGAACATACCTGGGGAACTCTCAAGACATAAGGAGCAGCATAAGCACGTGTTACCAAGACATTTTCATCCTGAGACTACATGACTCCTGGAGAGAATAAACTTTTAGTATAAAACAGGCGTATTAAAGGCTACACTTTGAGAAGTAGTTTAATGTCTTTGACAAGTATATACACAGGCAAGTGGAAAAAATTTTTTAAATGATGAAGCAGACATGCTTAAGAATTGCTTAGTAAAGCCATTGAAAAACAAAGTTTAATCTTAATTTATTAGAAATTGCCAATCTTTAAAATGTTAAAATGTTAGGCAAGAGAAGTAGCAGGAGATAATACTAATTTAAGATGTATATTAAAAGCTGATATTAAGAAGATATAGTACTATATTTTGGTAATTACTGTGGGTTCTACTTTTAGGGGAACAGTTAGAAGAAATGCATTTATAAATTTTCTCTCTGTTAGAAATGGTTTGCCAATAATCATTTAATAGTTGAGCCAATTAAAATAATACAAAAATGAGAGATGAGATAAAGCATGTGAGATAACTCTTCAGTGCTACATAAATTGATTTGATTTGATGTCAACAAAATATCAATGTGGATGAATTATTCACTACTTACCCTTATCTGATTTTGTGTTGTGATAATTTAGGAAAAACAATATTTTCCTTAGAGAAAGTTGGGGTATTTTGGTGTGTGAAGTTAAGTTTAAGTCGCTTTTCCTAAACTATCAGTTAGAAGACAAAGTTCTTAAACAACAGAAAAATGTTCCATGGCAAAATGAGTTTAGGAAATGCTGAGCTAAAGAAAATTATACATGCTTTGGCTGAAGACTTGATCAGCTTTCCACATCCCTGGAGACCGATCTCAGAGAATAATGGAGCATGCAGGGCTATGTGGATCAGTTGTTCAATAGAATATACAGTAGTCTGTGAAATATAAATATATTCTACAAACTACAATTCTGAAATAAGCATCTTTCAGAAACATAGGACATAATGGAACTCTCTCGTGAGCACTGAATTTGAATTTGTTTCTTTACAAGTTGTTAGAAGATTTTGTCACCAGAAAAGTCCCTGGGGAACTCGGAAGACATGTGTTAAGAGACAACTAACAGGCGTTGAGAAAAAGAGCTTCACTCAGCAAATAAGTGGTTGGAGCCAGCATCAGACAAGTCAACACTATAAGGGTACCCAGAGATGGGTCTGTAAACTAAGTTCAGGCAGGGGCTCTAAAAACCTTCAGCTTTGTGATGGGAGCCAACTAAGCAAATAAGAGTCCGCCATGCTCCTAGGAAACTCTGTGTCTCTAGGGAGCACTGAGTTCATTTATCTTCACATTTGTATTGTGTTATCCTTGTGCAAATGCTTACCTTCTGTTAGTACATCTGTATGGTATATGTCCTCCCAGACCCGACTCAAATCCTTCCTTCCTCATCAAGCCTGTCATGACCTTTAAATGACCTCTCCAACATCATCATTTGCATCACTGAAATCATTTGCATTCATTTTTCTCTTACTAAACCAATTATTTTATTCTAAACAATGGGCCATAATGTGTAAATACACATTGATTTGTGCATTTATTTATGCAATTTCTCTCCCTCTTATTGAGATCTAAAGTCTATAAGGCTAGAACAAGTATGCATGCAGTATCCATAACAGTTTACCCATGTGCTACACATACAGAAGACACCTACTAAATCTTTAGAGACGAGATGGCTGTAGCTGTGGTGCAAGGGAGGTCTGTTGAGGAGGACACAGAGACGGAGTTCCCAATTCTGCCTCTGTCCTTTATCAGCTGTGTTTCTTCTCTAAAATTCCATATCCATCTCTATAGGACAGTATAATATTAGCAACTGTGTAAGAGATTGGTGTGAATTACAGCTAGGAAACTTCTCAGTAGGTTTTAGGAACAAATATTGAACTAATAAACACTGATTTTTTTTTTTTTACTCAATTATTTATCTCACATGATGGCAAAATTTGATTTGCAAATAATTTACAATTACCTTTATTCAATCCAATGGGATACCACACATAAGGCTCACTGGAAAGCCTCTTCAGCTCTAGGAAGGAGCTCTACTAAGTCTTAATCTCCTCTCCAGACTCCTATTTCATGGGCATGGCCAAGTTTAGTTAGGTGTGGAAAGAAAGGAAAATTAATTTTATTTTAATCACAACAAATAACTCTGGAGCCTAGAGCTTAGGGAAATAAAGGTACACAGAATTATTACTTCTAATTGAAGTGAGAAGAATATAGACTTCAATTTCATCTTCTTATTTTAAAAGCTTATGCAGAATTTTAACTTGATGGAATCAAGAGCTTAACTCATGGCAGAGAAATAAATTCAGGCCTTTTGAGGGAGAAATACTGAGACAGATAAGTTCTTGCCCTCACATCTGTCCTAAATCAGTGACTCCCTCAAACTCTCCTTGCTGTATTCGACTGTCCCTTCTTTTAATAAACATTTACTGAGAATGTGTTACATGACAAAACAAAGGAATAAAGTCGTGAAAGAAATACAATCCCTGAGCTCAAACAGTAGTCAAAGAAGCATAACTGAGCAACTCCGGGGGTGAAGGAGGCCTCAAGTTTGTCCCTTTGGAGAGAACACACAGCCACTCTGCCAGACTGAGTCCCTACACCAGGCTACTTAGCAAGGTCACAGACACCAGAGACTTAGTGGACACTTGATAAATCAATCTGTTTGATTAACCTAAAGTTCATCAAGGCATAATTGGAAATCCATCAAAAAATATAATTTCTATACATATGCAGCCAACTATATTTATATTCCCATGAACCAACATCTATTTATAATCAGCAAACATTTCTCAAATATTAATAAGGAGCAGGATCTTTAATATGAATTTGTGCAAGTAATGTAGTGACCTCAGGGAAGGAGGAGGTGACCTCCAGTGAAGTAATATCATATACTGAGGTCATTACATCCTATAAAGGTAAAGGTAAAAATTGAAGATTTGGGCAGGATGAAATTCCGAATGTAATTCCTTTACTCTGGGCTTCTACTTTCCATATTATGCAATATTTTATGATAGATAGTGACAAAGAAGGATTTATGAGAAAAGAAACCAAAGTGTAACAATTTGACAGAGAAAACATCAATAAAGATAAGGCAGCCCATTTTCAAGAAAACTCCATAGACGTAACCAAGTCCTTGAAGTCTTTCCATGCCACCTCCTCAAATAAGAAAAAAAATTCTTGTTATTATTTTTAATGATTTATGATATTATCTAATATTTTAAAATTTAAATCAGTAAAGTCGGTACACTAAAAATTATTTTAAATAATTCATTTGAAACTTAAAAATAAATTGTATTGAACTTAGAATATTAAATGGAATTCAAACACTAAATTCAATAGCATAACTATGATTAGCTGTGTACTCTGTTCTTTAATTATCCCAGACCAATCATTTTCTGTCTTTGCATAGAGACTATCTGCATATTTGCAGATGAGCAGGGTCACTGAATAAAAGACTCTTTTTTTTCATGTGACTCATATTACGGATGGTGTATACATAATGAAGCTGAATTATCTTAGTACCTCTAACATTTTATAATTCATGATGTCCTGATGGTTTATAAAAGAGTTGCTTAAACTCTTATAGCCATCTAGGGAGATTCAAATGATGAACCTAAAGAGAGGGTTTCTTAAAAGGCCTGTCTCCTGGGCTGGGACTGTAGCTCAGTGATAGAACGCTTACTCGGCACGTGTGAAGCACTGGGTTCGACTCTCAGCACCACATATAAATAAGGAAAAAAAGGTCCATTGACAACTAAAAATATATTTTAAAAAAAGGGTCTGTCTCCCTATACAAGTGGCGACTGGGGGGCCCTTGAAACACGTCTTCTTTTGTGAGTAACACTCATTCATAATAGCATAGACAAAAAGTCAATGCCTTGTAATTTGGGTGTGGGAACTTTTTTTAATTTCTACCTTAAACACAAAATAATTTCCTGAAAGCCCAGGGACTTCTAAAACACAAGGTATTGGCTTCCATTTCCCAGGATAAAAATTTGGAGTGAAGCAGAATGAAAGTCATCCAAATTCAGGGAAAGTATCCCAGAATAAAATATGTTGAGTTTAGGGAAACTGAGCTAGTACTCCCAGATCAATTAGGCTTAAAGGTCTGGAATAAAAGTTAATGTTGACTCCAAGCCCTGTCAATCCAGCCACCAGGACAAGATGTTGTGTTTGGAAGAAGAATGAGAGTTAGAAAAAATAGAGAGAAAGAGATGGAGAGAGAGTCAGAGAAAGAGGGAGATACAGACAGACAAACAGAGAAATTCTGAGCCTGTGTGTCACCCCATAGTGGGTGAATAGAAATCGAGAGCTAGCATCACAAGGTCCATGGAAGGAGGCACTATTTGTCTTCAGTACTGACTGTGACAGTGAGAACAATGAAAAAGTGTCCCAACTTGCTTTCCCCCAGTATGACCTCAGAAGTGACTCTCTGACTAAGCAAATGTCAGAAGTTCTTGGACGATTCAAGGAAGAATAAAACTGATCCACATGTCAATATTAGGTGTTCTGTTAACAAACCCCAAGAAGACAGTTTTAGTCAGCTTTTTCACTGCTGTGACCAAAAATCCTGATGAAAACAATTCCTGGATGAAGAGTTTTTTCGGGGGTTCACTGATTCAGAGGTCTGAGTTCCTACATGGCCAGCTCCACTGATCAGACTAAAGCAAGGTAGAACATCATAGTGGAAGGGTGTGGAGGAGGAAAGTGTCTCGGGATATGACAATCAGGAAGCAGAGCAACACTCCTCACCTTCGACAAAGTATAAACCCCAGAGGCTTGCCCCCAGTGACCCGCCTTCTCCAGTCATACCCTCCCTGTCTATAGTCACAACCCATTCAAATGGATTAATGCACTGACTGGGTTATGGCTTTCATAACCCAATCATTTCACCTCTAAACTTTCACCTCACCAGGAAACCATAAGAGGGGCTTGGACATTTACTTAGAAAAAACAAGGCTACTTTTTTCCAGTGGAAAAGAATATATATGTAAAAGATTAACTTTATAGAATAAATAACTTTCTCCCATAATAGTACAATTAAAGTATCAACTTCACAAGGTATGTAAGGCTATTCTTTGGAACTATAGTACTCATTTCAATACATCAATTGTCACTACATGTAAAAAGTTCTCTGAAATTTTTGGCAAGTAATAAGTGTTTCACTCATGGAATAAATACTGATAGAAAATACCATGTAACAGAGGTCATTGGATTATTTAATGTATCATTTATTTAAAAGGAATTTTTTTCTTTGTCAGAGATAAATATTCACTGTAGGCGTCTAGAAAAAAATGACTCAATCAATGACTTTAAAATTTTATTTGTTATAGACTAATCTAATTTGTTAACAAAATTTTATTTTCATGCCCAGTCTATTAGGTGAAGAGCTAATATTTACTTGATTATTAATTTAAACCTGTCCAACAAGACAGGGGTCATTTCAAATGTGAGCTCAATTCCATAAAACATATTTCTCAAAGCAGAATAGAATTTTCCACTCACATATTTCTCATGCCTAATCATAAACATGAAAGTATTCCTGAAAATATTTTAAATGAGTGTTAATGAACTCAGTTATTGACCATTTAATCTTTTACCAGAGGCCAATTACCCTAAATCAATAAACATAAAAATTGGGCAACTTCTTGATATTATAGTTAGAAAATTGCAATAGGTGAAAAGGTGCCTTTCCAGTATTTACCATTCTGAGCATAAGATTATACATTTTTACTTTAAGTTAGGTTTAAAATAGAACTATTTAAAAAGCAAAGATAATAATAATTATGTAGCAATCATGTTTTTTTTAACCACCAGATATTTTATGTTCATGGAGATGCAATTCAATGAAATGTTCAACAATTGTATTGTTTCAGTCACTTTTATTCCATTCAAAAACAGTTTAAAATATATGCAAGGATATGTGGATATGTCTCATTTACTTCAAACTTGTGCTTTGAACAATATTACTGGCTCAGAAAGGAGAGTCTAAAAGAATGGGAATTGCTGCTAGTTTTAAAAAAATAATAAAAGTTTACACAGCTTTGACCTATCTTGATGGACTGAAGGGATGGTGATGAAAACTGTAATCTTAATAAATCTCCCGCAGCTAGAGGTTTAAAACTCATACTGTTTCAAATTAGTGAGGACAGCAATATTTATTTGCTGCTGAATTCCAGTCAGCATGGCATTTCAGCAGGAAACACTTTATAAGACTTAAACTTATGAGTAGCAAAGTTGAAAACTCATGTTAAAGAAAAGGAACAGAAATTAAACACAGTCAGTGACTCCTTCTAAATCAAAAAAGGAAGCAAACCAAACTTTATCCTTTCCTTCTCTTTGTCTTTTCTCACTACCATTGGCTCCTATTGAAAAAACAGCAATGAATCCTGGCATTAACGGTATACTTTATAAAAGTTCCAAGAACTTAGAAAGAACTCCTTGAACATAGGATTAAACTTTTGTTATTCTTAACTACAGAAGAGATAGCCTCAGTAATGTTTCCAGTTGCTCGAAATTGCTTGCTATGTTCATAGTACTAAGTGTGCTAAGAGTTGATCAGACAGGATTGTTGGAGGATGAGGGATCAGTTAGCAGTAAATATTGGCAGTGAATGTGGAATCTACCTGTGGTCAGCTAGAAATGTCCTTATGTATCAAGGAGGAGGAATACAAGCAATGTGGCTGGACATGACTTAGAGAGAAAGAAAACACTCAGGCCACCTCTAGCTCCTTTACCCTCGACATTTATTCCATTACCAAGACAGGAAAGCATCTAGGCTTTCCTCTGATCTCAAGGGCTTCCTATCTCGGTTTTGTTTTGTTTTTATTGTGTATCATTTCCTTTCCCATCTACCGAAAAATCCAAAATCAATCTTTTAACCTCTTTCCAACTATGATTAGGCCCCAACTATGACATTAATGCCTTGGATTTTAACACCATCTCTCTCTATATATGTAAGTTTTAAATTTATAGCTTCATCTTCATCTTTCTCTTTAGATTCACATAGAAATGGAAATCTATTAGATATCTCAAACTTAATATGTCAGCACTGAGCCCTTGATTCTCTAACCCAAATATCTTTCCATTTTAAATAAATAGAATCACCCTTTATCATGTTATTTAACTTTCCATTACTATAGCAAATTCCAGAGATAAATCAACTTATTAAGAGAAAAGGTTTATGTGGGCATTCAGTTCTAGAGACTTCAGTGCATGATTGGGTGGGTGAACACATTGCTTTTGGTGGGGATGTGCAGCACATCATGGTAAGAGTATGTGGCATAATGAAGTCATTTTCTTCATATCAAGGACATGAAGAGGAAGAAGAAGGACCTGAATTTCTACTTTCTCTTTCAAGATCACATTCCCAGTGACTGGAAGACCTCACACTAGATCCCACCTCTTAAAGTTTCTACCACCATCTACCACCTCCTATTAGCACCGAGCTGGGGACCAAACCTTCAACACATGGGATCTTAAATGTTGCCAACTCTAGTACTATGTTTCTCAAGAAACAAACTGTAGAACAGTCCTTGGTTTCCTTCCCTCTCATACCCCATAATTTATCCACAAGCAAACTCTGTTTGGCTTACCTTGATAATATGTCACAAAGCACATTATCTTTATGACTCTGCTACATTCCACATCACCATCATTTCTCACCTGGGCTACAGCACATCCATCTGCTTGGTTTCCCTGCTTCTATCTGTGATTCCCTCTAGTCTGTGATTCACCTAGTAATCACAGCAATCCTGGATATCAGATTAAGTCATCACTCTGTCAAAACCCTTCAATCTTTTCTTGTACAGTTGTGGTAAAATACAGCAGCACTGTGAGGTCTGATTGCTGGCTACAGTTCCAATGTCATTTCCAACAACTTCCCCACTTTCCAAGCTGACATCCTTGTTCGCCTTAAGTATGAAACACACTACTGACTCAGGGTATTTTCACTTCACAATCCCTTCAACTGGAATGTACTCCACTCAGCTTCACAGATCCCTCATTTACCTGCTCATTTTTTTGATTTCCTGTCTTCCTTTCTTGATGGTAAGCTCCATTAGAGCAGGAACTTTTTTCTATCCTGTTGGCCACTCTATCACTTAGAGCAGCACCTGCTTGAATGCTGACGAAAGGCAAGAAGACATAAAGACAGAAGGGCCAGAAATAAGAATAAGGGTGATGCTGAGGTGGATACATGTGATCAAAAACAGGAGATAAGCTAAATTTACAACAGGAAGTTTTAGGTCTAATTTTGAAGGAATTCTTTCATTTTTCCTGGCAGCATCCATTTTATCTTCCCAGTTCCATTTTTATACTTTACTATTATTTTCTTGGAAATCCTTTGTATTAGACTAAATTTAGCACCTTCAAGTAATGACCTAAAGGACATAGGCTTGAGTGCTTAAGGAGAAAGGCTAAATTATCCATGAAATTAAAAATTCCTTTTGGCCCTAGATATCATGTTGATCATTTAATACAAATGAACCATAACAGAGCTCTTGATTGCTATTGTTTGAAAAAAATTATTCACCCTCAGACTTTCCCCATCTCACAATCCAATATCACCATTCTGTCCCATCGATTAGGATATGGATACATGATGCCTGATTTCTGTTTTCACACTCCATACATCCAATGCCTCTGTTGACTCTACCCCTAACATATATTCTAAATCTTCCTCATCTTTCCACCATCACCCCAATGTAAATCATCATGTTCCTATATTTCTGGAATAAACTTAACAGGTCATTGTGATTTTACACTTGTCACATTATAATCTCTTCTTCTTTGAGCGGGTTCATTGAAATTTTATGAATGAAAATCCATCCTGAAAGCAAAAAGAGCTAGTTCCAGAGCACAGGAGGTGACCAAGCTTCCACATGTGTCCCAATTGCTACCCACCAACTGTACAAAGCGAGCATAAGTCCAAGCCCAAGGAGCAGACTGGACCAGCTACTGAAAGTACAAAATGGATTATTGATACCTGTACAACAAGAATTTGTGGCCAAATTGCAATTTGTTGGAACCCTTTATTATGATGCAGTATCTTTATTTTGATTTACTTTGTGTGACTCTGCAGCTGCTGCAATTTTCACGTTGTTTCTTACCACTTTTCAAATAAGCTATCAGGGTGCAATTATCCTGTTCTTCCTTGGCTTCTTCTAACATGTCAAGTTTGTTTATACTTTAGACTCCTTACACCAGCTCAGGACTTAACAAACCGTAGCTGAGAGTGAAATCAAGCCCACCGCTTGATCGTGTAAACAACGTTTCGTTGGAACATAGCAACAGCCATGCATTTCTGTTTCTTTGATGACTAATTCTGTGCTAACACAGCCGAGTTGAGTGGTCATGACAGAGCCTGTCTGGCCCGCAAAGTGTGAAATATTCACTATCTGGCTCTTTATGGAAAATGTTTGTCAACCCCTGGGATAGCTGGTCCTTCTACCCAGAATTCTTGTTTCTTTCCTTCATACATGCTTTTTTCCTTCCTTTCATTTCAATTCCTTGCAAAATGTATTATCCTTTAGAAATGTTTCTCAACAGTCCATATAAAACTATCCCAATAAAATTATCTCAATATCTAAATTGAAACCTCAGCATAAAAATAATTGCCTAGAATATTATTTTTGAGGTTTTGAACTTCATTATTTGTATTTTATCTCTTCTTATTGAAATGTCTTTTCTCTGACAGAAGGAAGTTTGTTATGATTTGAATAATGCAAGAAGGTTCAGAGGAGAAACAATTGGGTTGTGAGAGCCTTAATTCAATCAGTGAAATTAATCCCTTGATAGGGATTAACTGAGTGGTAACTGAAGTGGTAGGCTGTGACTGGAGGAGGTGGGAATTGATACCATAGCTTTGGGGTATATATTTGTATCTGGCAAGGGGAGACCTCTCTCTCTGCTTCCTGATCATCGTGTGAGCTGGTTCTCTCTGCTACACTTCTACCTTGATGTCTTGCCTCACCCTGAGCCTCAAGGATTGGAACCTACTGTCTATGGACTAAGACCTCTGAAACCATGAGCCCTCAAATAAACTTTTCCTTCTCTACAACTGTGCTGGTCAGATACTTTAGTCACAGCAGCAAAAAAGCTGACTATGACAAAATTGCTTAGTTTTAAAAATTTCTTACAAGGCCAGACATATAGATGATTCTAGACAAATACTTATTGAATGAATGGACAAATAAATATTAAAACAACTGCCATCTCAGAGGGAATATATTACTTTAACTTCTCCGCATTTGTATTGAAGCACCATAGGATGAAAAACAAATATTCAGTTAAATGAAAAATTAACTAAATAAAATGGTTATATCAGAAACTAACACGATAATAGGTCTCCAAATTCTAGAAATATGGCACCATAATGAGGTTAGAAATACTCTCAATTTCAGTCTAAAATGTTTTATTAGAGTCAATTTCAACCAGTCAAAACATACTAAGGTAACAAAATTGAATCCTGTTTCAGTGGCTCTTCAACTAAATTGAATGTGGAATCCCTGTGATGTAGAGAATGAATCTGTAGCTCAACATCTGGCCCAGGTGCTGCAGATTCACAGACATTGATGAAATGTCAAAGTGACAGAAAAATCATGTTGGCTTTCTCATAGGCCCTGAGAAGTTATGGAGCTGAATCCTTTAATGGCTGCATTGGTATAAACCCTGGGATAAAATCATTGACTTAAAAGTAACACATCTATGCTAAAGGAGGCAATCTAGAAAATCAAGCTAGTGTTTATCTCAAATAACACTTTAAGGGTTCAGACTCACTACGAAGAAAATTACTTAAGCAGTAATGCATCCATTCAGTTATCCATTTGTCTGGATAGTTGTTAAAAAGCCAGGAGATTTAAGAGAATCCCGCCCCCACCAGATAGTTTATGGTTGCCCTCAGATTATTTCTTGACAGCTTGGCATGATATCCACTGCCCTATTTTCCTCCAGATTTGAAGGAAAATTATTCCCTTATATGGTGAGTATTTATAGTTGGTATAAAATGTTGTGCCAGAACTGAGAGAGAAACCAAAATCCTACCATTCTGGTAAAGTTTCTAGGTTTGTGGTTATGTGGGGCATGTCAAGATTTATTCTTCAAAACACAGGGCATGACACTGTAATTCACAAACTCACAAGAAAAAGAGGGAAAATATTTGAAATTCTTGGGTTAAAAGTAGGAGCCACTATTCCATATTTTTGTGTGCTGAAACTACAAGAAGAAAGAGAAGAAGCAAGTTCAGACTCAGTACATGTCATTTAGTCCTTAGCATTAGGAGACTCGCTGCTGGCCAAAGTATTTCCAGCAGACATGTGTTCTTCTGTGAAGTCACAAGAAGGGGATCAGAAGGAATAGTCTCTCTTCTGAATATGTCACTAACTTGACACACAGCATCTGACATGCTAGTGAGTCCTGGGTAAGACCCAATGTTTGCCTTGGTGACACCAAGTAATTATTCAAACTGTGCTATCCAACAGGAATGAGGTCACCTGATCTGATATCCAAAATAATAGACTTTGCCATGACAGTGAAACTCCATCACTAAAATAGAAATAGTGTATGACTTTGGGTTACAAAAGATACTGCAGGAAAAAATAAGTTGCATGAATTGCCTTGAATTCTCACAACTCCTAAACCAGCAAAATCGTCATCTCTCCTTTTATCCACGCTTAGACAATCTCTGGGAGTTTGTCATGATAAATTGAGTAATAAAAGAAAAATTAGCTAATAAAAATCCAGATAATATTCTGGGACTACCCAAAAGTAGTCCTATACTGGATAAGAGCAACCAGTGTGTACATTTTATGCAGCAAGAAGAAACAATGAGGAGGAAGTTTCTACTCTAATTCAGTGCGGTCACTAATATTCATCTAGATGATCAGGCAAAGTGAGTATAAAGCAGAATATTAATACTAGGAAACTCTGGGGAAGACATATGTGCATGTCCACTGTGCAATGGGTTTTGAGTGTGTGTATCATTGTGTCCTATTTTAAATCCCATAAAAGCCATCTGAAAGACATCCACTGTAAAATGCCAGTTAAGGAGGTCTTTCTGTAGCTGGTGCAAGCTTCCTTTCTTGATGCCACATCCCAGTCCACACTTGTTCAACAGGGTCATAAAAATTATATTGATAGCAAAAGTGGAGATGATCCTCCATGTATTTCTTCTCAGGATATAAATACTGCCATTTCTTAGAGCTAACTTGTTGTGGTTGACTGACTAATGATTCCTAAGTACATCCTTCTCCTAATCCCTGCCAGCTGGGAATGTTACTGTATAAGGAAAAGAAAATTTGCAGATGTGAGTAAAGATCTTGATATAGCGAGACTGTCCAGTACTGGCAAAATAAACCATTTTCAGAAGACAGAGGACTGACAAACTAAAGGTTTTCCTACCCATTCTTGAAACTTTGGATCTTGTTACATTTAATGTCTTATTGCACAAAGGTGGAATATTTCCACAAGGAGAAAATGTAATGGTTCTAGTGAAATGAAAGGTGAGCCTATACTCTGATCATTTTACATTCCTTAAATCTTTGAGGGTGTTTTATCCTGTTCTTATTAGCACAAAGGAGTATGTTTGGCTCTGAGGGACATCTCTAAGTTGCCCTTTAATAGTTTTTTCACAAGTCATAAATCTTAATGGAAGATGAAAATATCTAAATATTTGTGGAAGCAGCAATGGCTTAGTAGTTTCCAGAAAGAAGTTTTGGTTTGAGCAGGTGAATAATCACAACCATTGAAGATCTGACTTATTAGCAAATGGACAGAGAATGGATAGTGGCAAAGAAAGTAATAATTACCAAGATAACAGGATCAGTTCAGAAATCAGAATAGATTTGAAGATTCTTTGTCCTTTTCTGTTACAAATGCACTGCAGTCTCAATCTATTTTTTTTTCTTCTTTTTTCCTCATTTAAGCAAGTTTTGTTTATTGTGTTTAATTTAAAACTACAATTCACAACTTAATCATAATTACATTTAAAACTTACACTAATTGTTACAGGTTAATTGGATGAGATTGTGATTAAGACAGGAATGGCACTCTCCAAAAATGGACACTATTTTGGGGAAAAGGGTGAATAAGGATCATTGCATCACAGAAAGTGGGAGAATGATATTGTTTGTTTTGGAAGTTTAATATGGTAGAAAGAATGAGTTAATGGGTAGAATATACCATATAATTTGTTACCAACTCAGAATGATATGTCCACTTACAATCACTTATTCATCCAAGAGACAAGTTAGCAATTATATTTTCCAGTCTCCTTTCCAGTAATATTGAGATCATGCCAATGAGGGGTACTTAAACAACATTTGGAAGAAAGAGGCAAGAGTTCATGACTCTGTGGTTGCAGTTGAGGGAAGCTGTGAGACACGTGTCGTTTTCAGGCAGGCTCATGTGAAACTCCTGACTCAGTGCTGTAGGAAACAGACTTGTGGGAGCAGCTTTTATGGAATTCCTGAGATTTACAGAAGCTTCTCTGCAAGATGCTGTCAATTCTGTGATTCCATTATAGCAGCGAGCTGAAGTCATACTGTCTTTTTTGAAACTCTTGCACCTCTTGTTTTGATTATTTTATGACACTCTCAGCAAATTCCTTGACCTATGGTTTTGAAAGATTTTTAATGCTCCATATTTCTATTTGGAGTAATAATAGTGGCTCTATTTCCCTGAATGAATTTAGATACTAGATACTAGATACTAGATTTCCCTGAATGAATTTAGATACTAGATACTAGAGTGTAATGGAGACAAATAATTAAGCAGACAATTAGAATAACCTGATATAAAATCTCTGATAGAAACATAGTCAAAATGAAATTGAGAAAAGAGTATATCACTAAGTTTCTTAATATAGACAGAAATTGATTATATATACCCAACAGACAATGATTGAATGAATGAATGGACAATTAATGAATGAACATGTGATTGAGTCTGGATGGATAACCAGGAGTGATATAGACAGACAGGATTTGAAACATGAGGTTAAAACAGGTGTTAGAAACTTGCTCATTGATACCCATTTAAAATGCTTTAAAATCTATTTGGGAAGCAGAGAAGAGTAATTCTGATTCCTTTGCAACTTGGACTTTCTATGGGATTTAAGTAGAATCCTGTCACATAAGTTATGTGTCATTTTGCTACTGAATTGCCTTGGGTAGGAAATCCGAATTTGGGACTTCCAGGAGGCTGGGCCTGATCAGATGAGAAACAGCTTCACTTCTGGAGACAGAAAATGTAGTACTTGCCTCTCATTCTGCAGCTCCTCTCATGGAGCAGATGGAATGGTTTCCTGGTGTCCAGATCTCAGAAGTTTGAATAATATTGCTGAAAGATCAACCTTGAAGTTGCCTCTTCAATCTTTTCAATAATTCTATATTATCTATGTCCTTTAATAAATTTGCTTACTTTAAATAGGAATTCTTACCAACTCACAGGCCTCGAAGCTGAGGCACTAACATGGAAAAGAGGACTATAGAGCCTAATGTAAGAAGTAGTTAAGTAGTTCTCTATTGCTGAAGTACAGATGGTACAGCAGCAACAAATAAGGCTGAGGTTCAGGTACCACAGTGCAGAAATTCCTCTATTTCTGGACATTTCCATCACGTTTTATGTTTCTAAAATATATTGTTTCTTCTTTGCTTATCTCTAATTAAGTTTATGACATTAAACATATAAAATAAATATGGACAACTTCCATTTATCATGGACAAAAGGAGGAAAAATACAAGTTTCTATTAAATAATAGACCCTGACTAACTACAAAATTTTCTTTTTTTTTTTTTCTTTTTGTTTTTCCTTTTCAACCAAAGATACGGCTATTGGACCATATTCTTAGAACTAAATGAAAATCTCAGATCTGTAATCGGTTTCAACCTATCATACATTAATTCATTTCTTCACCATGTCTATTAATTTATAAGCTCTCTGGAATACTACTTTGCTACCTCAAGATTTAGTACAGTGCTTGGGTTACAGTAAATTCTTTTTTTTTTTTGTATTTAATTTGATGTCTCTTTAATTTTTGGTTTTTGTAATCTCTTGGGTATTCTATGTACATTCTTTTTTTTATTGTAAACAAATGGGATACATGTTGTTTCTCTGTACATGGCGTAAAGACATACCATTTGTGTAATCATAAATTTATATAGGGTAATGTTGTTTGATTCATTCTGTTATTTTTTCCCTTCCCTCCCACCCCTCTTTTCCCTCTATACAGTCCATTCTTGCCCTCCTCCCTAATCCTAACTCTAACCCTAACACTAACCCCTCCCACCCTCCATTATGTGTCATCATCCACTTATTAGTGAGATCATTCGTCCTTTGGTTTTTTGAGATTGGCTTATCTCACTTAGCATGATATTCTCCAATTTCATCCATTTGCCTGCAAATGCCATAATTTTATCATTCTTTATGGCTGAGTAATATTCCATTGTATATATACCACAGTTTCTTTATCCATTCATCTGTTGAAGCACATCTAAGTTGGTTCCACAATCTAGCTATTGTAAAAAGGTGCTTTTATAACTATTGCAAGCTGGGCAACGCAGTCCTTACAAGCAGACAGGATGTTAAAAACAGAGAGAGTGTGAATGCTTCATACAACTTGTGTGAGAACAAAGGACCAGGTAGATGAAGATGGAGAACCTGCTCCCTCAAATCCCTGCAGTAGGAGGAAGGCTGTGGGTGAACATAAGACACAGCATACATTAGCCCGTTGCTGTGGGATTCACTTCACCTGTTTATAATCTGACATCAAAGTCCTCCCACTCAATTTGTTCTTGCTCCTAAAAATCATGAACATGACTTCTTGTTTAATTCTCCATGTAGTTAATGATGGTTAAAATTCACTCATAACTTACTTTTTTTAAGGGCTGTTCTAAGTACTTTATTGGTATCAACTGATTCGAACCCCATAATAACTTCACAAGGAAAATAGTATTCCACTTCTTACCATTGAGACCTGACACACTAAGAAATGAAATAATCAGCCTTGGGCCACCAGAACACTAAAAGAAACTGGATGTGAACAGCCCTGATTTTAATAACTGACTTCTCAATTATCACCTTATGCAGCTTTTCACTTAATATATTTCCAGCTTAGAAATATTTGAGAGAGATCCAGATAACCTTTGTAGTCGAATAATAAACTTGTCAAGCATGGGTTGTTCACCTGAGCAGTTATAGAAGGTGCCCGGTGAAGCATCATCTTCCGCTCCTCCACTCTTCTTTACATAGTAGTAAATTAACAAATCATCCTTCAAAGGAGGCTAAGTGCTTGAACAGCATCCCAGCTAACCAATAATTAGCATCAGCCTAATTGACAAGCCAGAATTTTAAAATCTGCCTAGCATAATGAAGTATATCCTCATGAAACAAGAAGAAAACAAGAGAGTATGCCGTAAATGTACATAGGGCATGGATGGTTAGCACTAAAAAATAAAGGTTAGCGTCCAATATAAAGAGAGCCTGCAGCGGAAGTGAGAATTTGAGTTGGCTTTATATATGAGATAGATTTACACGTGCCAACAGAAACAACAGAGTCAGGGGAATATGTGAATACAGTAGTGACTTTGGGGAGGGACGGGTGAATACAATAGTGACTTGTTTTGTGAATTGAAATGGTCCAAAAACAAAGGGCTAACTAACCTGTGGTTAGGAAGAGGGACATCATTTCAGCTGCATGGCTGCAAAGCAGTCCTGACCATCAGAAAATCTCAGACCTTTTATTGGGATTTTTAATTTTTATTCCTAAAGCATCATATAGCAAGTCTTTTTACCTCTGGAGATTTCTTTAAAGCACATATTGTCAAAACATTAATGAGTTTTACTGTTTCCAATGATAATTAGCCTGACCATATGCCAGGCCTGTTTGTTCTTTCAGTTAAACTGCCTTCAGTGGAAAGGGATTGTCAGCAGGATCCAAAAACAAGCCACAGCTGGGCGGGTGACATTGCCCATTGTCTTAGCGTACTGAGAGAGCTTTCCTCCCTCAGTCACCCCTGCCATTGTGCAGTATCTGTGAGGAAGGAGACTTGGCAACATGGGATTTAGGATCAATTGGTGTTCAAATGTTCAAAAATCAACTGTCACTTTTCTAATGATCTGTGAAGTTTATTTAAACCCCTATGCACTCTTTAATATTTTAATTGTCTAAAAGGGTGACATTCAATTACATTTTGTGTAAGAACTACAAAACTGATGTAACTTGATGTATCTGTCTCCCCCACTGGACAGTATTTATGAAGCCAGACCCTGGTCATCCTCATAGTATCACTATATACTCAAAATGTCAAAGGCCATCAATGAATATTTATTGAATTCAAAGTGAACCCAATTAAGGCAAGGCAAGAAAGATCTTAAAACCCTGAACATATTGCCCTTTTCAAAACTCAGGGCAAAATATATAAAAGTGAAAGGGATTTCAAATAAAATGAAGACAAACTTAGTGGCATAGATATCAAGATGACATAAAAGAAGTATCAAAATATAGAAAGAGCTTGGAAGAAGCTGTGATTTAAATTTCTCATTTCACGGGAATCAAAAACTTAGAAAGGAAAGCCACATGCCCAGGAAATACACAAATCTGTGTTTCAGAGCAGAGATTACAAATCAAGTTTTTCATGCTCTTTTGTCTACTTAACATGTTATCAGATCAATGCTGTACTTTGAGCTTCACATAAATTTGGCTTAATTCACACTCATTGAGATGGCTGGGAATCACATATTCTGTCCATTTTACCTGGGGATACTGGGTCCATTGTTTGTATTTTTTCTAGTTGCGCCTAACTTTGAATTCTGCATATAATCAAATCATTCTATTTATAGACCACCTCAACATTCCACGAGTTCCCTGTTCAAACCAACTTGACCCAGCTATAGAAATTATTTTCCTTTGATTTTCCTACTCCTTTTTCTTCTTTACTTACACATGTCCTCCTTTCCCCAATGTCTATTTATTCTTTGTTTTTGAAAAATAACTTGTATATCTTTTTCTTTTGCAAGTGAAAAATTTTATCCTTGTATCCTCTATCCCCCAAGTACTAGCCATATAATTTTCAAAACAGAAATTTTTCTATTTATTCCCTTAAAGCAGCTATTATTCAAGCTTGTAAATAATGTGGTCACCTAATCTCATTTTCTTTGCATTAATGCCAGAAGTATATTTCTCACACACAGTTTATACAATTTTAAAATGCAAATGTTTCTTCCTTTACCAAAATAAGATGCAAACTAAAAAAGACAGTTCCAAAACTGGAGGCCTCCACTGTAGTTACTGGAGGCCTCCACTGTGGTTACTGGAAAGGTCTCTCCTTCTGCAATCAGTACCTTCTTTTTTTTTTTTTTTTTTTTTTTATACCGAAGATTGACATGTGCCACTCTGCCCAGCTCCTCCTGGATTCATAGTGATTCAACTATTTCCCCAACAATACACAAAGGCCTTTATCAAATTCCTTATTATTTCTGTGTATTTACAATGGAATTTATGCTTGATTTTAAAAAGACGTATGAATACAAATTTTAAATGCTGTATAATAACAAGCATAAAGTGTAAATGACCCTCCTTCACCCCGGTCATCACATCACATAGTTCAAGTGGCATATGACTTAAAGATAATGTGAGTGGAACCAGGAATCCAGCCTCTAGCTGGCAGGTGTCTTCCCCCTAATCCTAGAGGTAACTACTGTTTTAGAAACAACGTTAAAGACAGGCAATGTGTGTACAGTACACTGAGGTCACTGAAAATGGTCTCCTTGGTGACTTCAACAGATGCATGAAACCATCACCCATCACTCCATTCCAGATACAGAATATTTTCTTCTGTTTTTTTTTTTTTTTTTTTTTTTTTTTTTTTTTTAATTTGAAACCTCTCCAAGCTCCCACTATGACCCTCAGTCCTTACCATAACCCCCGGCCCCCAGGAGCCATGAGTTCACTTTCTGTCATCATGACGTTGCCTGTTCTGGAATTTCCCATAAGTGAAGACACAGAATGCGTAGAATTTTGAGTGTAGCTGGCTCCCTCACCTTATTCTTCAGACTCATTACGTTTATCAGCCCATCAGTCTCCTGATCCTATGGAGAGCGGGTGACATTCCTTTGAACTGGTATTCCACAGCTGGTCTATACATCCACCTGTTGGTGGACATTGTGCTGTTTGACTCTAGGGACATCATTAGTGGAGCTTCTAGGAACATTCCAGTACAAGCCTTTGTGGGACGAACATTTTTACTTTTAGTTTCCCTTGGTAAATACTTAGAAGGGGAAATGAAGAAAGATGAAGGACCTTTTCCACTAGAAATGTGTGAGGATTCCATTTGCTATAAATCCTTCCTAACCCCTGTATTGCTTTTCCGTTTTTCTTTAAATCCAAGGATTTTAATCCATTTGTGGTGGTAACTATTTTGGTTTTAATTACATTTCCAGGATTTCTAAAGATGCCAGCCTCTTTAAATGCACTTTGGGATCATTTATATGCCTTCCCTTGTATAGTTCTGGTTCAAACTTATTGCCATCATTACCAGATTATTTGTCACCTTGCTGTTGAGGTGTGTGTATATATACACACACACACATATATATAAAATAGATTTATATATTCTAGAAAAGTCCATTGTCAGACACATGTACTGTGTTTTCTCACATTTTCTGGTTTGTTTGTTTAACTTAATCTCTCAAAGGGCAACATTTTTATATTTATATTAACTCCAGTTATGATATTTTCATGACTCATGCTTTTATTTTGTATTTTAACCTAAGAATTCATGAACACTCTTAAGAGTACAGAAATGTTTCTCCTAAACTCTCTTTTAAAAGTTTCACACATTTAGTTCTACGTTAAGGTCTATAAATCAGTTAACTTTTGTGAAGTAAAGGTTCAAGCTCATCTTCTCTCTGTACATTCACAAAATTGTTTCAGCATCATTTCTTAGAAAGACATTCATTTTCTCACTGACTTGCCTTGGAAATTTGTCAAAAATCTAATTACTCTATGTATGTATATCTGGACTCACTCTGCTGGTCTAAGGATCTATGTGTTTGTTCTTACTTCAGAATTACACTCTGGCTTATTGTGATTTTAGCATTTTATGTTAAATATTGATATCAATGAGTATCCATCCTTTAACATTACTCCCTTCTTTAATAATTGCTTGAACTCTTCCATATCTTTGCATTGCTATGTAAGATTTAAAATCAGCTTATCAATGGTTTTTAAAAAATGCTACAATTTTAACTGGAATTGCATTTAGTCCACAATTAAATTTGAAGAGAATTGACATCTTAAATATACTGAGCTCTCCAGTCCATGGACACAGTATATCTCCGTGTTCTTTAGATCTTCAACATCTCTCAGTAGAATTTTCAACGTACAGTTCTTGCACATACTTTTTAAAATGTATCTCTGTTTCATATTTTTGATGTCATTTTATTTGGAATTATAATTTTTGTGTAATTATCATTAGTATATACAAATCCTATTGATCTTGGATATTAATTGTATGTCCTACATTACTGCTAAATTCACTCACTGGTAGTTTGAATTTTTTTATTTTTTGTAAATTTTATAGATGCTTAATATGTTCATGTATGTTATCTATGAATAAAAAGGGTAACAACTTTCACTGAATCTGTGTGATCGTAACACATTTTCCTTACTGTGAATGCTGGAATCTTAATAATGTTGAATAAAAGACAAGAGAAAGGATATCCTTTCCTTCTCTTAAATGTAAGATGAAATCTTCAGTCTTTCACTCTTAATTATATTGTGGGCACATTTTTAGATATCTTTTATTAGGTTGAGGAATTTTTCTTTTTTTGGCTCACTACAATCTTTTATCATAAAAGAGTAATATTAAATATTTTGCTCCATCTAATGATATGCTTATTTTTCCTATATATTAATCTTACAACATTTATTAGTTGATTTTCAAATATTAAACTAGCTTGAATTTCTAGGATAAGTATCATTTGGTCATGGTGTGTGATTTCTTTTATATAGTTGGATTGATTTGATCATATATTATTTAAGACTTGCATGTTTGTGTTCATGAGAAATATTAGCCTACAGTACTCTTTTCTTAAACTGCCTTAATGTACTGCTGATATTAGAAGGAACTAGATTTAAAAGGTGAGCAGGAAGTACTTCCTACCTATGAGTGATATTTCTGTGTGGGGGATTGATATTATTTCTCTTAAACGTTCAGTAGCATTTGTTGATGAAAGATTTGGGCTTAGAGTTGCCCGAACTAAGGTTTTGAATCTTTAATTTATTAAATATAGAGAGCAGGCTATAGTAGAATAATGGCCTCTCAAATATGTCCCAATCCTAATTCCTAGAAACTGGGACTACGTTACTAATACAGAAAAGTAGCATTGTGATAGCAGTTAATAATCAGTTATCTTGGATTATGTAGGTAGATGCAATGTGTTCAAATGGGTCCTTAAATGAAAAGACAGACATGCTAGTAAGAGTGGTGAAATTTAAGAAATACTCAAATTAGTCAGTTTTTTTCCTTGCTGTGACTAAAATAACTGACAAAAGGAAAAAAAAAAAAAAAAAAAAAACAAGACGAAAAGTTTATTTTGGACTCATGGACTCAGATGTTCAGTACGTGGTCAGTTGGCTCCATTACTCTAGGCCCAAGATAAGACAGTCATTATGGAGGGAGGGCATGGTGGATGAGTGCTGCTTCATTTATGGTGGATAGGAAGCAGAGAGAGAGGGATGAAGTGGCTATATGGAAGACAATTCCTTCCAGGGCATTCCCCCAGTGACCTATCTTCTCCTGCCACACCCACGGCCTACAGTTATCACACAGTCCATTCAAACTAAGATGGACTAATTAATTTACAGCTGTCATAATCTAATTGCTTCACCTCCGAAAGTTCCCGCATTAACACAGGAGATTTTGGGGAAAACCTCAGAACCAAATGATAACAGTATTCAACTGGTCAGACTCCCTTTAAAAACAGATGAAGGATCCAGATGCGGTGGCCCAAACCTGTAATCCCAGTGGTTCAGAAGGCTGAAGCAGGAGGATTGCAAGTTCAAAGAGTCTCAGCAAAAGTGAGGTGCTAAGCAACTCAGTAAGACCCTGTTTCTAAATAAAATACTCAGTGGTTGGTTGTTCCTGAGTTCATCCCCAGTACCAAAAATAAGGAAAAAAAAAAAAAAAATGACAGATGAAGGAGTCACAAGGCATTGAATTCAGGCATCTGTTAGAAAATAAAAAAGACAAGGAAAAGCTTCCCTTATAGCTTTTGCAAGAGAGGTTATCTTGGTGGCACCTTGATTTTAGCCCAAAGCAACCCATTCTGGATTTTTGACATGTACAGCATAAGAGGATAATTCTGTTGTAAGTCAGGAAGCTTGTGATAGATTATTACACCAAAAATTAAAAACTATTGTAAGAATCCATTGTTTTTTCTATTTCTTTTCATGTCCATTTTGGTGTCTGCCTAGTAATTGTTCATTTTATCTACAATTATCTAATGTTTTATTACAAATGTTGATAGCATTTATTAACTTGTAATGATTATAAGTTATATACTGATTTACCCTTCTTCATTTCATTTCTATGATTAGTTACTTGCATTTGCCCTCTTTACAATGAATAGCATAACTAGAGTTTTACATATACTTTTTAAAGTTTTCAAAAATTAATCATTATTTTTGTTGACATTTATTGTAGCTTTCTTTTTTTCTCTCTCTCTTTTTTTTTTTTTGAGGGTACCGGGCATTGAAATCAGGGGCACTTGCCTACTGAGACACATTCCCAGTTCTATTTTGTATTTTTAAATTTAGAGACAGGGTCTTGCTAGGTTGCTTAGGGCCTCATTAAGTTGCTGAGGCTGGCTTTGAACTCAAGATCCTCCTGGCTCAGCCTCCTCAGCCACTGGGATTACAGGTGTGTCCCACCATGCCCAGTTTATTGTATTTTACTTTATTATTTGATTTTTCTATGCTCTTGAATACTTAATTTCTTTCTTTTATTTCAGTTTAATATGCTTTCCTCTTTCTAGTTTACAAAAGTAAAAGTCTGCATCTTTGACTTAGATTATTTTTCTTTCCAATATAAGACCTGAAAGCCATTGTTTTCCTACATCTTGCTACTTTATCTGAATCCCAGTAAGTTTTATGTGTTGTGCTTTCATTTTCATTAAAAAAAATTTGCTAATTGATCATAGGTTGTTTAGAAATTAGCTAGTTAATTTCTACACATTTGGTTTCTTTCAAGATATTTTATGGTTTATGTTTTAAAATATAATTTCATTATGATTAGAACATATATCCTAATGTTTTAGTCTAGAATCTTTTAACCTATGAGACTTGTTTTATACTCCATAGAAAGGTATAGCTTGGCAAACTTTCCATATGAGTTTGGAAAAAAAAAATAATACTCATTCTGCTGTTGTTGGATGCTATAATCTGTAAATGAAAATAGGGTTAGAGGAGATAGTTTTGTCATTCATATCTTATAACTTTACTGATTCTTTGTCTAGTTAATCTAATTAAATGTGAGGAATTCATTCTCCAGCTATAATTGTGGATTTTATGTGTCTCTCCTGAGTTCTGACAGTTTTTGCTTCATTACTTTTGATGCTCTTTTATTAGACTCATATATATATATATTTATATATATGTATGTAAATAACCATTATACTCTCAGGATATATTAATTTTTTTTTTACACTATCACATGTTCTTTTTCCTCTTACAGTGCTCCTTGTCTTGAAATTGCTCTTGTCTGATAGGAACATAGTCAATTTACTTTTTTAAATTCACTGCTGCTTGTGTGGAGCATTTTTTCCAGTCTATTTGCTTCAAATTCTTTTTAATTTAGTGTCTACTGTACATCTTTATAGACAGCACAAGTTTCCCCTGCTTTTTTTTAATCCAGTTTTGTGATTTCTTCTGATATATGTACTTTTTAAATATTTTTCTAAGTTGCTCTATTTGAAATTTTCTTGTATTTTGTTGTTTTTTTTTATTTGTTCTGCTTTTTCTACCTTCTTTTGGGTTAATCAAACGTATTTTGTTGTTTCATTATATTTTTAGTTATACCAATACAGTCAGGCTCACTTAGCAATGGGTCGTGTTCTGAGGAGTGCATCATTGCCTGGTTTTGTCACTGTAGAATGCACTTTTACAAACCTCCTATACGATAATAGTGTGCTAGTCTCCGCACACTTAATCTCTGTGACATTGCCTGTTTTCTCCTGTTTACACACTTGTACAGCATATTAACATACTAAGAGCTCCAGTAAATTATAACACAGTAGTAAGTCTTTGGGTATCCAAACATAGAAAATGTAAAGTAAATATACAGAACAAAATATATATATATACCCTTGTATTGGGCATTTAAAATGAATGGATAGAGCTTGCAAGACTGAAAGTTGCTCTGGGTAAGTCAATTAGTAAATGCAAAGATCATGGATATTACTGAACATCATTGCAGGTTTAATAAATACTCTATTTTTAGACTTCATTGAATTTATAATTTTTCTTTCTTTCTTCAATAATAAAGTAACCTTAGCTTACTCTATTTTTTGCTGTATGTGCTTTTTCAGTTTTTAACAGTTTTACTCTTGTAATAGCACTTAACTTAAAATAAAAACATATCATAGAGTAATACAAATTTATTTTTCTATCTTTTTATGTGATGGTATTTTATTTTAAACATATATTTTATTAATTTACCTACTTTTAACTTTTTTATTAAAAATAATAACACAAACACACATTAACTAGGCCTACAAAGGGTCCTAATCATCAGTACCACCAGCTCCTTCCTCCACCTGTTATCCCACTGAAAGGTCTTCTGGGGCACTAAAACATGTGGAGCTGTTACCTGGTATTCTGGCAACGCAACTTCTGAAACACAGGTTGAAGGAACTGACTGAAGCTCTTTTGAAGAGAAGTGACTCTTCATGAATATTATTACTATCTATGCCTGAACATTATTATGCAGCATATGACTATATTGTATTTTTTTAATGGTAACTTCAGGAATTATAATATGCATCCTTAATAGATCCCGACTTAAAATAAGTAAAGACTGTATGAATCTGTGTGTGTGTGTGTAGTTTTTTTTTTTTTTTTAGTTTCCTGAAGTCTAAAATAAATTTGACCTTAAAGAACTATATTTAAAAATATATTAAATAAAATCAAGTTTTCTTATATGTAATATAGAACAAATATCTTGAGTCAACAATGAAAAATCAAAAAGCTCAGAGAAACCATACACAACTTTTCTATTTGAGAAATGGATAGATATATATACTCATAAAGTAGAAATTCAAATTGACACAGGATCTATATCCAAGCAATAGTCATGCCCAGAAACCCTGCATTTGACAAAGGAACTCTGTCCAATAAGCAAAGCAGTAGACCTCAGAGTTCAGCATTCACATTCCACTAAGGCAATTACAATCTGCAACTAAATAGAACTCTCTAAAAACTGCATGATGGATGGCTGTGAGTAAATACTTGACAATCTTTGAGTAAAACGCAATTCTTAAATATATTTCGTTTTAGAAGAAAAAGAAGAGAACAAACTGACATGATTTAAGCATCATTCCCTAATCTGAGAGTTTAAACATACAGATATTTGAATAATTTTATTCTTGCATAACTCATTTTATTATGTACCTATGCAAACATAATTATACATTTGTATAATTTATAAACCTCAATTAAATTGTCTTTATTACCCTCTCCAGCAATCATTGAAAAAGAAAAGCATACTATTTTAACTTACAGTAACTTAGAACATGCTCACTTGAATTAACCTGATTAAAAATTTAAATTCACTTTCAATTAAAAAGGTCTTTTTAACCTTCTTTCCACCCCAATAATCACACATTTGCTTTTGGGTCTATTTCCTTGAGGGGTGTATGAGACTGAGTAAGTGACCCCTCTGTTGAACAAAAATCAAATTGTTTTCTTCCTGCTGTTAAGGTCAGTAAGTGGTTCTCAGAGGTGACTTCTCAAGC